>NW_012148363.1:3275637-3277889 GCF_000956105.1 Propithecus coquereli | reverse complement strand
AAGTTGTATGTATTTAACTAAAAGTGAAAAATACAAAACGGAGTTGCCTAAGTTTGATCATTTGAAAATAAAAAGGAATCTGTGAGGAAAAAAAAAATAGTTAAAAAGATTGTAGCCACCTGGAAGAAACTGGGATTTTGGATTTCCTGTGTTTTAGAAATGTTATTTGACCCTCTAAAACATTCCCAATTCAATATATCATGCCTGACACAAAAAAGAAGCAAACCTTGAAAGTTAGAAAACAATTGAATCTTGAGCAAGACAAAATGTTTTTTCCAGTAATGTCCAGAAGAAGAATTTAAACTAGGTAATAAGAATGACTTAACAAAGAAGGATTATTTCACTGACCCTGCCTGGCCCTCAGGTAAAATATACAGGTGAAATATTTCAGGCGAAAAGTGAGCTGTCATGGGCAAGGATGTCAAAGCAAAATAGGAAAATAAGGTTTTATTGTTGGCACTTTGAAAATTGTTTGCGCTTTTTGAAGAACCAAAATATAGTACTAGCAAATCAGACCACCGCAGAAAAAGATTGCAAACATTGTACATAACAAAAACAAAACAAGTACGTGCTTAAAGCCTAATGTTTACTAGTATAATACATGTGATTTGTGAACTAAATTTGTTGATGCTGTGTGATGTATCAGGCAAAAATCTTGTGGTCAAGACTTGGGGATAAAGTCTATTTTCTGCATTGACTAAATGTGTCTTCTCAGCATATGACTTAGACTCTTTGAGCTGTAGTTCTTCATGAAATAAGGAAAATAATACTTAACCTCAAGGTATTGCTGTAAGAATAGAACAAAATTATAAATGTAAAATAGCATGTACAGAGTAGCAATCAGTAAATGTCAGCCATCTTTCCTATCGTTGCTTTTAGAAGGTTGCTAATTAAAGTTTGTGATTAACGTGAGATGAATCTTTACAAATTTCCTCACATCCACCTGTCTTATTTCTATGTTTAAATTTGTTTATGGATAATTATACATATGCCGAATCCTTGGAGATTTGATACATTGAAAACACTCTGGGATCAGAGTAAAAGTTGTGGAACTCTTAAGAAAATTAAATAATAAAGAAAATTAGTCTAAAATTTTAGTTATGACCAAAATGGCAGAACAATATCAGGCTAAATCCTTTGGAAAATAAAAGTATGATTTGAATTTTCAATATATTTCTTGCTATCTTAAATGTGCCAGATGAAACAAGCTTTCATATTTACATGCTACATGTGTTGCTGGGAAGGAAAATGATTCCAAGTCTCGTAATTTCCAAGGAAGCAGTGATAAACTCACCATACCCTTGCTGATCTTAGAGTGCTGCATAAAAAACGGTCTTGCAGACTTCCAAAGATGCCCGATGTACCCCTAGGGGGAGCACCAGTGACACCAAGAGAGTCAGGTGGCAGACATATATCAAAAAGCTATTTACTGTTGAAGGACAGAATTTAATTAGGAGTGTTACAGCCGGGGTGAAGTTAATTTGCATATTCTGATCCTATCGCAAGGGACGGTTATATGTATTTAACATGTCACTTAGTCCTAGGGTTTTCCCTTTCATGTTAATGCACAGTGATAAATATATATCCAAAGTATTGGTCGAATGCCATGATTGCTGTTAATAATAACAATAATAATAACATGATGGTAACTGTCATTTATTGAGTGCTCACAATATTCTGGGTCCTTTACTTAACATTTTTTATGCATTATCTCATTTAATTCTCTCAACAACCCTGTGCACGTGCATTGTAACCCTTGGCCACTGACTTGTCATGAATCCCAAGGAAAAATTCTGCCTTCTCTACCCGCTTATATCTTTCCTTCCTTGTTTTCAGATTCTGCCACATAAATCCTCACCATTTCAACAAACCAATATCTTAGTTTGTTTTGTGCTGCTGTAATGGCATACCACAGACTGGGTGGGTCATTTATATTGATAATGTATAGAAATTTGTTGGCTTACAGTTTTGGAAGCTGAGAAGTCCAATATCAAGGTGTTAACATCTGGCAAGGGCCTTCCTGCTGCTCTAACTCATGGCAGAAAAGAGGACAAAGAGAGGGTGAGAGACAGCAACAGATCAAACTCAAAGCCTCAAGCCCTTTTATAATCAGCATTAATCCATTTGTAAGGGCAGAACCCTCATGACATAAAGACCTCCCATGAGGCCCCACCCTCCAACACTGTTGGAGCTTCAGTTTCCAACACACAATTTTGGAGGGACACATTTAAATCATCGCACCCAAAATTACA
>NW_012148363.1:3264542-3265082 GCF_000956105.1 Propithecus coquereli | reverse complement strand
TATAAGTGCACTTTTTTTCTTATCAACAGTATGATAAACAGCATAATAAACTTACTGTAGAGAGACTACTTACTCTTATATCAAAACAGATAATAAAAACATTTCAGATGACTCAAAGGGCAGGCCATATTGTACACAAGACAAAACAAAACAAAAAGAGACAGAAGGAAAATGTAGAGATGAAAAGCATTTATAGGAAACAGGTCAATAATAAAAATGTCAATAAATTTAAGTCTTTGGAGAAGAAACAGACACAGAGCACTCAGAAAAGCATGCTCTTTATAGGGTCAGTTAAGATCTTTAAAACTTCAAAGTCCAATAGTTTCTGCCACTTTCAGTACCTGCCGATAAAATTCGATTTCTTTTTAAAGTGTTTTACTGGCCTGAAGATATAACTTTATCCTGAAAGCTAAATTGATTACTGTTTTCTGAATATTCTCATTTTGTAACTAATAATATTACACAAATTTTCTACGAGGCCACCCATAATATCAAATTAAATCATGCTACTAAGCTTCCAGGACTAGAGACAGCAAATGA
>NW_012148363.1:3262428-3264492 GCF_000956105.1 Propithecus coquereli | reverse complement strand
AATTGGACTATATTAAACTAAAAAGCTTCTGCATGGCAAAGGAAACAATTAATAGAGTGAAAAAACAACCTGTTGAGTGGGAGAAAATATTTGCAAACTATTCATCTGATAAGGGACTTATATCCAGAATATATAAGGGACATAACTCAACAGTTAAAAAAAATAATCCCATTAAAAAGGGGACAAGGACATGAATAGATATTTCTCAAAAGAAGACAATACAAATGCTCAAGTATATAAAAGGTGCTCAAAAGCACTAATTATCAGGGAAATGCAAATCAAAACCACAATGAGATATCATCTCAGTTAGAATGACTATTGATAAAAAGACAAAATATAACAGGTGCCACAAAGATGTGGAGATAAGGGAATCCTTATATTTTGTTATTCGGAATGTAAATTAGTATGGTCACTATAGAAAACAGTATGGGGGTTTCTCAAAAAAAAAATAAAAACTACTGTATAATCCAGTAATCCCACTATTGGGTATTTATACAGAGGGAAAGAAATCAGTGTAACAACGGGATACCTGCTCTCTCATGTTTATTGTAGCACTATTCACAATAGTAAAGAGAATGGAATCAACCTAAGTGTCCACCAACAGATGAATGGATAAAGAAAATGTGGTACATATACACAATGGAATAGTATTTGGCCATAAAAAATAAAATCCTGTCATTTGCAGCAACATAGTTGGAACTGAGGTCATTATGTTCAGTGAAATAAGCCCAGCACAGAAAGTCAAATATCACATGTTCTCACTCATACATGGGAGCTAAAAGTTTTGATCTCATGGAGATGGAGAGCAGAACAATAGATACCAGAGGCTGGGAATGGTGTGCAGCTGGGTCAGGGGAATGAAAAGAGGTTGGTAATGGGTACGAAGATACAGTGTTAGAAAGAAGGGATAAGTTCTAACGTTTGATAGCAGAGTAAGGTGACGATACTTAACAACAGTGTATTGTATATTTCAAAATAGCTAGGAGAGAGGACTTGAAATATGCCCAGCACATAGAAATGATAAATACTCGAGGCAATGGATGCCCTAAATACACTGATTTGAACATTACACATTCTATGCATGTAACAAAATATTGCATGGACCTCATAAATATGAGCAAGTATTATGTATCAATAAAAATAAAAAAACAAGTCAAACAAACCCTAAGCAGGATAAACACAAAATGAACACACTTAGCTGTATTAGAGTTAATTGCCATGAAAGAAAGGTAAAGGAAAAATATCTCAAACCACTCAGAGAAAAAGAACATATTACATACAAGTAAAATGCCAGTAAGGGCAGCTGTCTCTTAGCAGAAACAACGGAGGCCAGAATTCATGGGGCAATAAATTCTAAGTGTTAAAAGGAAGGAAAGTTCTGCCACCCCATAATTCTGTGCTTTATGAAATTTTCTTCTTAAAGGAGGGTGAAATTAAAACATTTTGACATAAATGAATGTGAAAGAATATGTTGCTACTAGACATATACTAAAAGAAATATTATACGTAATTTTTAAAAGGAAGAAAATAGATGCAGATTGAAATTTGGATCTTCAGGAATAACGTTTAGAAATTTCAAACATGAAGCTAAATATGACAAAGCAAAAAGCACATGGAAACCAATCAGATAGAATAAAATGCCTCAAAACATTAATAGCAGTGGTCTTTGGATAATTTGAATATGGGTCAAATCATCTGCAGAGACTTTACACATTTCTGACCCCTCAACTAGAGAGGCCTCTTAAATACAAAGAAAGTATCAATTTAGCGCCTACTACCTCAAAATTTACTCAGAGATAGTAGCGGGGATAAATATTTAAGTAAAATCTATATGCAGCCGCTTCTGCCTTCTGGTGATGTGGCATAACTCGTCTGTAGGGTGGAATGTTCTCTGCATATGTCTTTGGTTAAGGTAAGACTAAAGGGGCCAGGCCATGACAAAGGAGGAACTGTATTTTTCTAATATAGAGGGGCAGAAATTTTGTTTTCTGTAAATGCCTGGACAAGAAAAAGAGAAAAATCTCAGAAATCAGATGTATATAGAGGAATGGGGCAGGGGGCACC
>NW_012148363.1:3259946-3262378 GCF_000956105.1 Propithecus coquereli | reverse complement strand
AAGGGATAGAGAAAGATATTCTATGCAATTGGCAAAAGCAAGCAGGAGTAACTATACTTATATCAGATAAACCAGAATCTAAGTCAAAAAGAGTCAAAAGAGATGCAGAAGGTCATTATATAATAATGAAGCAATCAGTTCAGCAAGAGCATATAACAATTCTTGCCATATATGCACTCAATACCAGAGCACCCAGATATATAAAGCAAATATTATTCAATCTAAAGGGAGAGATAGACTCTAATACAATAATAGCTGTGGATGTCAACACCCTACTCTCAGCATTAGACAGATCATCCAGACAGAAAATCAACAAAGAGGCATTGGATTTAAACTGTGCTTTAGATGAAATGGACCTAATGGACATTTATAGAACATTTTGTCCAAAAGCTACAGGCTGTACTTTCTTCTCATCAGCATATGGAACATTCCCCAAGGCAGAACATACGTTAGGAAACAAAACAAGCCTCAAACAATAAAAAAAAAAACAATGAAAATCCTATCAGATATCTTTCCTGGACCACAATGGATAAATCTGGAAATAAATAACAGAAGAAACTTTGAGAACTATACAAATACACAGAAATTAAACAACATGCTCCTGAAGGACCATTGGGTCAAGGAAGAAATTAAGGAGAGAATCAAAAAATTTTTGAAACACAACCTACCAAAACCTATGGGATTCAGAAAGAGCAGTGCTAAAAGAAAATTTTATAGCAATAAAAGCCTACATAAAAAAATAGAAATATTTCAAATAAACAATCTAACAATGCACCTCATGGAAATAGAAAAGCAAGAATGAACGAAATCCAAAATGGGTAGAAGGAAAAGAATAATAAAGATCAGAGAAGAACTAAATGAAATAGAGAGTAAAAACAATACAAAGAACCAACAAAATGAAAAGTTGGTTTTCTGAAAACATAAACAGAATCAACAAACCACTGGCTAGACTAAGTAAGAAAAAAAAGAGAGAAACCCAAATAAATAAAATTAGGAAAAAAAAAAAAGGAGACCTTGCAACTGATACCACAGAAATACAAAAGATTGTCAGAGATTATCATGAACAACTATACACTAACAGACTGGAAAACCTAGAGGAAATGAATAAATTCATGGATACTTATAACCTACCAAGACTGAATCAGGTAGAAATAGAAAACTTAAACAGACCAATAATGAGTAATGAGATTGAATAAGCAATAAAAATTTTCCCAAGAAAAAATCCTCCAGGACTGGATGGCTTCACTGCTGAATTCTAGTAAACTTACACAGAAGAACTAACACTGATTCTGCTCAAACTATTTCAAAAAATTGAAGAAGAGGGAATTCTCCCTAACTCAATTCTATGAGGCCATCATTATCCTGATACCAAAACCTAGACAAGAACACAACAAAAAAAGAAAACTCCAGGGTAATATCCCTGA
Source organism: Propithecus coquereli (assembly GCF_000956105.1). Classification (NCBI taxonomy): domain Eukaryota; kingdom Metazoa; phylum Chordata; class Mammalia; order Primates; family Indriidae; genus Propithecus; species Propithecus coquereli. Next base: position 3,260,954 of record NW_012148363.1, on the reverse strand, counting down.
TGAACATAGACACAAAAATCCTCAACAAAATACTAGGAAACTGAATCCAACAGCACGTCAAAAAGATAACATACCATGATCAAGTGAGATTTATCCTAGTGATGCAAGGATGGTTGCATACATGCAAATCAATAAACGTGGTATATCCCATCCAAAAATGAAGGACAATAAAATACATATGATCATCTCAATAGATTCAGAAAAAGTATTTGATAAAATTCAACTTCCCTTTATGGCTCTCAACAAACTAGGTACAGAAGGAATGTATTTAAACATAATAAAGGACATATATGGCAAAACAGCAACTAACATCATACTGAATGGGGCAAAGCTGAAGGCATTTCCTCTAAGTACTGGAACAAGACAAGTATGCCCAGTTTCACCACTCCTATTCAACATAGTACTGACAGTCCTAGCTATAGAAATCAAGGAAGAGGAAGAAATAAAAGGCATTCAAATTGGAAAAGATGAAGTCAAATTATTCATCTTTTCAGATGCCATTGTTTTATATCAAGAAAACCCTGAGAACTAGATCAAAGAAATCGAAGATTTGATAAATAAATTTAGGGAAGTTACAGGATACAAAATCAAGATGCAAAAATCAGTAGCATTACTATATATCAATAACGAACTAGCTGAGAAAGAAATCAAGAAGGCAATCCAATTTATGATAATTACCAAAAAAATATAAAATACCAAGAATAGATTCAACAAAGGAGGTGAAAGACCACTGCAAGAAAAACTACAAAATACTGATAAAAAAATTTCAGAGGACAAAAACAATTGGAAAGACACCCTATACTCATGAATTGGAAGAATTAATATCATTAAAATGACTATGTAACCCAAAGCAATCTACAGATTGAGTGCAATCCCTATCAAAATACCAATGTCATTTGTCACAGAATTAGAGAAAACAATCTTAAAATTTGTATGGAACCAAAAAAGAGCCTGAAGAGCTAAAGCAATCCTGAGCAAAAAGGACAAAACTAGAGGCATCACACTGAC
>NW_012148363.1:3246888-3248861 GCF_000956105.1 Propithecus coquereli | reverse complement strand
TATAAAGATATTACATTTATTTTACTATATTTATTGCCTTACATAATTTTGTAATCTATCCAATGATAGACTTATGCATTGTGAGTGGTGCTTATAAATATTTACTGTAATTTTAAGTCTCTCAGCAGCTCATGATAGTCATGAAAGTTAATCTATAATATATTCTTCTGTGTTTTGTCATTCATGAAATTTTTCTAAGGGTGTAGCCCCTGGATCGATTAAATCTGACATCATGCCTCTCTTCCTGCCTTTGAAGTGGAGGTTTTCCTGGTACAACTAAAAGGATCATAAAACTGTAAGGATGACTCAGGGCTCCTGACTCTGGAGATTTAGAAAAGTTGGCTAATGTAAATAGAAAATTAAAAACAAGTTGAGGAGCTTTCAGGTTCAACTCCCACATATAAGGAAATTGGAAATTGTTATTTCTATCCTTGTAACAAGAGAAACTGTACAAAGTCAAAATCAATGACTTTTATTGGACAAGTCAGACAGCTGAGGTCCCAGAGAAAGCTGCTATCCTTACATCTGGAGGGACAGGCATATCCAGAGAAATAGAGCTGAGCTCTGTTCGCATGGAGCAGAAGCTGCGGGAGGCACAAACTGGTAGGAAAACTTAAATGGTGATTTTGATGAATTGCTGGATGCTGAACGTGGAATGGCTTGAGAGAAACTCCACAGGGCCATGGTCACTGGGGCATCACGCTTCCATTGGCTTTTCCTATAGAAACTCCATGGAGTTCTCATTTTAGGATCTGAGAAAGATCCCCTTATGGCTCTGTTGGAGGGTGGGAAGCATGATCACTGTGAGCAACCAGAGCCTTCTCCATAACAAAACCTACTCTGGAGGAAAGAACTTTGCCACAGCCTTATTCCATCTGGGGGAAGAAGATTTCATCTGGGAGAAGAAGATTCCTCCCACTCTAGCCCCCTCCAGATTTCCAGTCTTAAGAAACGGGAAAAGAATATATTTGCCAGGGGTCAGGTCCTCAAGGAAGTAGATAGGAAACACTGCAGCCAGGGAGGGGAGTGGGTCATATGAGGGGAGGGTGAGAGTGAGCACTGTCCAACTGGAGAAGCACTTTTTGAAAGACACAGGCTCACTAAAACTCCAATGTTTAATTAGAAGGCTAAGACACTCCCCTCTCTCATGCCTTAAATCACACCGCTACCTCTCCAGTATGATAACAGTGGATTATAGCTGAAAGAGCTACAAGACACAGACTCTCTGGAATGAATTATGTAGGGGGCCAAAGTCAAGAGAAGACACGTAGATAGTAGAGGGAGCCTCCAGTAACTACAGCTATAAAACCTTAAACACAGTCCAGCTCCTTGCCAAGTTAATATAAATCCTTACATGGAAAGAATATTTACCTCAGTTTGTTTTTACATGATAGAAAAACATCATATCTGCATTTAAAAAAAATTACAAGACATGTAATAAGCAAGAAAAACTCTCTGAGGAGACAAAGCGATCATCAAAACCAGACTCAATGTGACACAGATGTTGAAATTATCAAATGGAGGATTTAAAATAACTACAATTAATTTGTTAAGGGCTTCAATGGTAAAATTATAATGCTTACAAGAATTTCTGGATAATGTAAATAGAAAGATGGAGACTCTAAGAAAGAATCACAAGGAAATGCTAGGAAAAACCACAGTAACAAAAATGAAGAATGCCTTCCATGGATTCATCTGAAAACTTGAAATAGCTGAGAGAAGGATCAATGGTGCTGGGGAAATTGGATAGCTACATGCAGAAAAATGAAGCAGGATCCATATCTTTCACTACTCATAAAAATTAATTCAATATTGATAAAGGACTTAAATGTAAGGCATGAAACCTTAAGAATTCTAGAAGAAAATGTTGGAAAAATTCTTCTAGATACTGACCTAGGCAAAGAACTTATGAAGAAGACCACAATGGCAATCACAGCAACAACAAAAATAAATAAATGGGACTTGATTAAATT
>NW_012148363.1:3243955-3244852 GCF_000956105.1 Propithecus coquereli | reverse complement strand
ATTTTAAAATAAGTATAATTGATACACTAAGAGAAGATGGAATAGAATCATTAAAAATGTTGAATTAAAGCCATGAGAGGCAGAATATGAGGGAAAATAAAGAAACAACAAATGCAGTAAATATAAAGCAGTTGCAAACATGGCAGATATTAATCCAGCTATATCAATAATTACCTAAATGTGAATGGTTTAAACACACCAATTAAAAGACAGAGACTGTCAGAGTGAATAATAAAACCCAATTACATTTTCTAAAAGTAACTTGTTTTAAATATAAAGGCACAGATAAATTTCATGTAAAGTGATGGGGAATTATATACTGTGGGAACACAAATCAAAATTGAGCTGGAATAGCTATATTAATTTCAGACAAAATAGACTTCAGAATAGGAAAATATTTTTAGATATAAAGGGTGCATTACATATGCCATAGAGGTAAATTCTCCAGGAACACATAACAATCCTAAATGTGCAGGCACCCAACAAAATTCATGAGGCAAAAACTGATAGAATAGAAAGAAGAAATGGAAAAATGCACTATTATAGTTGGATATTTCAATATCTATTTGTCAGTAATTGATAGATCAAGCACGCAGAAAATATATAAGGATATAGATAACCTAAAGAACTTTATCAATCAACTTGAATTGGTTAACATTTCTAAAATACTCTATCCAATAATAGAAAAATACACATTTTCTCGAAGCTAGCATGGAACATTCACCAAAAAAGACCACATTCTGAACCATAAAACACACTGAACGAACTTAAGAGAATAGAAATCATACAAAGTGTGTTCTCAGACCATAATGGAATTAAATTAGAAATCAATAACAGAAAAGTTGGTGAAACATCTCCAAATACTAGAGAATTAAACAATACACTTCCAAATAACAA
>NW_012148363.1:3240065-3242705 GCF_000956105.1 Propithecus coquereli | reverse complement strand
ACGTGCCACCATGCTTGGCTAATTTTTTCTATTTTGAGTTGTTTGGCCAATTTCTTTCTATTTTTAGTAGAGACGGGGTCTTGCTCTTGCTCAGGCTGGTCTCTAACTCCTGAGCTCAAATGATCTGCCTGCCTCAGCCTCCCAGAGTGCTAGGATTACAGGCATGAGCCACCGCGCCTGGCCTCAACACTCATTTACGACAAAAAATTTGTAGCACACAAGGAGTAGAGGGGCACTTCCTACACATGATAAAGAACATCTATAAAAACCCTACAGCTAACCTAACATTTACCAGGGAGAAGCTAGATGCTTTTGCTCTAAGTTCAATAAGTCAAGGATGTCTTCTCTCACCACTTCTATCCACCATAGTACTGGGAGTCCTAAGCTAGTGTAGTTGGACAAGAAAAGTAATAAAAGGTATACAGATTGGAAAGAAGGAATCTGTCTCTTCACAGGTGGCATGATTGCTGTGTAGAAAATCCCAAAGATTAAAAAAAAAACTTATGGAAGTAAGAGTAATAAGTGAGTATGGCATGATTAAAAGATATCAGGTTAACATATGGGAGTCAATTGACTTTCTATATATCAGCAATGAATACTTACAATTTGAAATTACAGAATGAAGAGCCCAGAAATAGACCTACACAAATGTAGTCAACTGAGTTTTGACAAAGAAACAAAGGCAATTCAATGGAGAAAAGGTAATTGTATTTTCAACAAATTGTTCCTCAAACATTGATGTTATATATAACAAAGGAACCAAAATAAAGAATACAAACCTTACATAAAAATTAACTCGAAATGGATCATAGACCTAAATGTAAAATGCAAAAGTATAAAACTTCCTGAATAAAACATAGGAGTAAATTTATGGAACCTTGGGTGTGGTGATGAGATTTTATGTAAGATTCTTTTTTTTTTGTCCCCACATGAATGCTTAGAGTCCAGTAAATTGGCCTAATTTCAATATTGTTGTGTCTCAGGGAATATTGAGACTTGAGTATGAAAAGGGAGAAAGGGGAAACAGCTAGTTACTGGAGTGGTTGGAACATGCACAACATTTCTTAAGTTTTCAGGCTTATATGTGTATGGTTTGTGATGCCCCAAAACAATTAAAATGATAACATCAAAGATCACCATAACATATATCACAGCAATGAAAAAGTTTGAAATATTCTGAGAATTACCAAAATGTGACATAGAGACATGAAGTGAGCATGAATACTGTCAGGAAAATGGCACCAATAGACTTGCTTCATGCAAGGTTGCCGCAAATTCAATTTATAAAAAATGCAATATCTGTGAAGTACAATAAAGTGAAGCGTGATAATGAAGTATGCTTGTATCTCATCAAATAAAAATACATATGAAAAATTAGCACATGAAAAGATGATCACCATTTTTGTCAAAAGAAAATTATAAATTAAAACAACAATGAAAGACCATACACCTATCTGAAAGATTAAAAATTCAAAAAAGTGACAACATCAAATGTTGGGAAGAATGCAGAGCAATAGGAATTCTCATTACTGGTTCTCATTCTCCCACTCATTACTGGTGGGAATACAATGTGGTATGTCCACTCTGGAAGATGGTACAGAAGTTTCTTTAAAAGCTAAACGTAGTATTACCATATACTCCAGCAATAATGTGTATATGCATTTATCCAATAAATTTGAAAGCTTAAGTCCTCATAAAAACCTGCATATGAATGCCTATGGCAGCTTTATTCATAGTCACCAAAAATCAGAAGGAACCAAGATGTTCTTTGATAGGTGACTGGTTAAAAAATCTGTGGAACATCCATATAATGGGATATTATTACCAAGGGTTTGGGGTGGGCTAGAGGTTGGATAGGTGAACCTCAGAGGAATACATGACATGATGCATTAGTCAAAACCCATAGAACTTGACAGCACAGAGAGTAACCTTAATATACAGAAATTTAAAAAAATCATTTAAGAATTCAGAAGATCCCAGAATGGAAGGCACACTATATTACAAATGCATGAAACAATGTAAGTGTAGGGGAATAGGGTACTATGGAAATTTATGGACTACGTTGGAATAAAAGCAAAGTAACCATGGAAATTTATGGAATATGTTAGACTAAACGAAAAAGGAACTATACATCAACTCTGTACTCTACTTGATAATATTATTTCCCACGGGGATATGAGTTAGCAATTCTGAAACCAGTTTACATGTATACTGGAAATGAACACATAAAAGGAGGAAGCTAGAATAATCCATGTGGTATAGGACTAGAGTTTTTAGACATCAATATAAACTCACATTAGCTTAAAATGCTACAGATGGTTTTATTTGATTTATTTATAGATACATGTATCTGTATGAATATGGTCATCTATCTCCTTGCTCTGTTAGTAGATAGGGCTTAGAAGCAAAGACCACAACAGCAACTAGCACACCCAATGTTTATATCTTGGTTTCTAATACCATTCTACAATAAAGAAACCTGGGCTTCTTGGAAGAATGACTGATTCTAAGAATGGAGAAGAAAATATATAAGATGAACCTGTAGCACCTTGGTAGTGCCAGAAAGTAAAGTGCTATAAAAAAAGATTCACATTAATGGACTATGTCAAAGGGATACAGGGGCCTACTGAAAGAGCTGCC
>NW_012148363.1:3237601-3239231 GCF_000956105.1 Propithecus coquereli | reverse complement strand
AAATATTTATTTTAAAAAATCCAAAATAATAGATAATGTCCTGGATACTTGGAAGTATTGCTGATCCTGATCTACTTAATAACATCTTCTAGAATTGGTGGATTTGCACTCTTTTAAAAAGTATATCACTCATTAAAATACACTAGTGTAAACTGTGAAGTTTCCAAATGAACCTTGAAACTAGCTAAAATGCATCCTTAAGCTGCAGTTTTCCAAACTGAAGTCATGTCCGCTGCAACTAATTTTGAGACTATTGTTCATAAGATTTTATCTAGAGTTTGTTATTCTCCATGTGAAATAATTATAATGCACTGGAAAAAACAGTATAGGTGACTAAATCTTAAGGGGGGAAAAAAGGAAATGATAAATGCTAAGGAAAGTAGATAAAAGGAAACAGCAAAAACTAAGGAAATTAAATTAATTGTAAATCTTCTCATTCCTAAATATTACAACTACTAACTAGTACTTATGTTTTGTTTTAGGAGAGTCAGACAATTCACAGACATTGCATATGTATGACACGACAAGTCTATTCCAAAATTATAGCACTTAAAATTAAAGTGCATAAATGCTCTTACAAACCATGTCGTGCGTGACATATATATATTGATGCTGCTTTCAAAGTGAGATTACCAGGTTGATTGGATTCATTTTCTCAACTCCTAAATTCACTAACAATAATCTTTATTCCCACGCTCATTCTTTCTCACTCTTTAATGTTTTCTATATGCTGGGAACTGTACTAAGCTTTATATACATCATTTCGTCTAGAAATCACATTAAAATTGAGGTTCTAAAAAGTAATAATTTAATTTGTAGCAGAGTTGGGATTTGAACTCTGGCAGTCTGGGTCTAGTGACAGTGTTTTTATTTATTATGCCCTTCTATTTTTATTAACAAGATATTTGAATAATGACTGTAGTCTGATTGCAAATTAGCTCTTTACGAATTTAGCAATTTGCTAAATGAATGATGTACTGCATTAACTCAACAAAACTTATTTCTGACAATTATGCATAATGTTTATAGCAATTTGTGTTATTTTATTTGTGCTGTCCGGTGTTCACCTAGTTATTGAATGATAGTTCTGTCAATATTTTGAATTTCATGGATGTTGCCTATAATGAATGTCAAGGATTTTATAAATCCTAGTTTGGGATTGCTCATCTAATGCACTGGTCTGTCTCCAAGAATAAAAAATGACCTAAGGATCTCAGAAAAAAGCTGTCTATTGTAGAATTTTGGTTTGTTATGAGATATAACACCTCCTTGTATCTCATATCCACATCTCTGCATTTAACAATGAAGGGATGAAAATTTCCAGTGTTACAAAGACCTCCGGTGTTACGATAGACCCAGAAAGGAAGTATTTGATATAACCACGACATCCAGGACTTGACTTTTTCTGAAGTGAGCCTGTGTATCCTCTCTATTTTCATTTTGAAGTTGGTTGTTATTGCAATTCCATTGAAATGGTGATAAAATAGAGACAGATTCTCCACTTACCATTGCACAGCTTTTAACTATTATAGGGTATCAACATATCATATGATCATGTATATATTCTCATGGTGTAGAGTATTCAACTTTCCAATTCGAAGGGTCAGTATTGTGAGGAACAAAAGCCAGG
>NW_012148363.1:3235186-3237551 GCF_000956105.1 Propithecus coquereli | reverse complement strand
AAATATTTATTTTAAAAAATCCAAAATAATAGATAATGTCCTGGATACTTGGAAGTATTGCTGATCCTGATCTACTTAATAACATCTTCTAGAATGGGTAGATTTGCACTCTTTTAAAAAGTATATCACTCATTAAAATACACTAGTGTAAACTGTGAAGTTTCCAAATGAACCTTGAAACTAGCTAAAATGCCATCCTTAAGCTGCAGTTTTCCAAACTGAAGTCACATCCGCTGCAACTAACTTTGAGACTATTGTTCATAAGATTTTATCTAGAGTTTGTTATTCTCCGTGTGAAATAATTATAATGCACTGGAAAAAACAGTATAGGTGACTAAATCTTAAGGGGGGGGGAGGAAATGATAAATGCTAAGGAAAGCAGATAAAAGGAAACAACAAAAACTAAGGAAATTAAATTAATTGTACATCTTCTCATTCCTAAATATTACAACTACTAACCAATACTTATGTTTTGTTTTAGGAGAGTCAGACAATTCACAGACATTGCATATGTACGACACAACAAGTCTATTCCAAAATTATAGCACTTAAAATTAAAGTGCATAAATGCTCTTATAAACCATGTTGTGCGTGACATATATATATTGATGCTGCTTTCAAAGTGAGATTACCAGGTTGATTGGATTCATTTTCTCAACTCCTAAATTCATTAACGATAATCTTTATTCCCACGCTCATTCTTTCTCACTCTTTAATGTTTTCTATATGCTGGGAACTGTACTAAGCTTTATATACATCATTTCGTCCAGAAATCACATTAAAATTGAGGTTCTAAAAAGTAATAATTTAATTTGTAGCAGAGTTGGGATTTGAACTCTGGCAGTCTGGGTCCATTGCACAGCTTTTAACTATTATAGGGCATCAACATATCATATGATCATGTATATATTCTCATGGTGTAGAGTATTCAACTTTCCAATTCGAAGGGTCAGTATTGTGAGGAACAAAAGCCAGGCCTGGCTAGTAGGGCAGGGTAAGGCTGAGGGGGCAGGTGCAGGCAAATGCACTGTGTGCCTTACCCCGTAGAGCCACCGAAACTGCACGGTCTCAGGCCGCTACACTGTGCAGATGTGCTTTCCACTCTGCTAGCTACTGCCTGGCATTCCTGAGCGTGTTTCCAACCCCAGCTCAGCTGTCACTACCACCTCCTCTGGAGAACCCTGGACTCTGTTTCTTCCTCCCTATCTTGGATAATTAGCTACTAAATAAAGAGTAAGATCTCTGTATTTTGTATGATTTTTTTATTTCTCTAGACCTAGCATAGCATGTTAGGTCCTCAATTGAATGGACAAAAACTACCAGCTGTTGACCTATGCTGTGCCACGTGGTAGAATAAAGCCTATAAACTCCCCGTGCCCTGATTCCTTTTACCTGGGTCAAATCCCTGCATCACACACCCTCAGTGCACACTGTGCTGCTTCACAGCACACGCCATGGTTGCAATTTAGCATTTATGGGAATGATGGGTTGGCATAAGTCAGCCTCCCCTTACGAGGCTCTGTGCCTAACAGAAAATTGGGCTTTTTTATTCATGAGTGTATTCCAGAGTTTAGTGCAGTGTCTAGCACATAGCAAAATCTCAATACGTATTTTTGGAATGAATAAATAAAGGAAGGAAAGATGGAAGGAAGGAAAGGTGAAAGGAAGGATGGAGAATGGTGTGAGAAGAGTTTGGTCATGTAGGTAAGCTAGGAAATAGTATTGTGGGCTATTTTATTTTATTTTTTAAATTTCATCCTTCTGACGATAAGGGGCTGATAAAGAATTTGAAGCAAAGGTACGACACTGTTCAGAAAACAATGCAAAGGATGCATTATAGGGAGAAAAGAGTTGAAGGCAAGCAGCGAGTGAGAGCCCAGAAAAGAAGTGGTAGAAGCAAAAACCAAGGAAGTAGTTTTGCAAATTTTGTGAAGGGCCACGATTTACAGAGTAAAAGCAATAGGACTTGTAAATTGTACTACCGCGTACACGTCCCATGGGGAAAAGCAATTGGTTTCAGTACCGTGTAGCATTTTATGACTGAACAATATACCAGCATCATAAAATAAAAAGTCACTTGGATATAAAAGTGTTTTAATTTTTACTAACAAACTATAACAGGTTCAGAATTCAGCAATAGTTTGCTGTTATGAAAAGCATTGTCACACTAGCAAATGCAATACCATGGAGCACCTTTCAGTAGATATGAAGAGGATTGCAAAGGCTAGCTTTTGCAGCAGAAGAAATAAGGCAGAAGTTGCTTAACTCAGGAAGCAAGCCGCCTGATGTCAAAGTCTCCAGTGTGCCCTGTTACAGGCATTTTGAGCACAGCAACTGTTCTGTGGTCCATTAGTTTCACTTCTGC
>NW_012148363.1:3194431-3234511 GCF_000956105.1 Propithecus coquereli | reverse complement strand
ACACTATATTCATTTCCTTTTTCAGGACCAAAACCTAACCTCTTAATTTGGTCAGACTCCATTTTAAATTGCCTGGGCAACTTTGAATTCAGATATGTTGTGAGATAAACTATAAACCCTCATATGCTTGATGTCATGCTGTTTTGCTCTCGCTGTAAAATACTCAATATGGGAAGCCATTGTTATCCATCTCTCAGGCAATCTTGATATTTAAGCTCTGAACAGTAATTCTATAACAAGTACAAATGAAAAACAAATTATTTCATCATCCTCTTGTAACAATTTGGTATTGTTTATATAAGAAGACATGACGAAAACAAGACACTTACAAACACGATATGTCAAGAACTATACTGGATTCTAAACAAACCCATACAGCAATTTTTATACCAATAATAGGATGTTGGTGAAAGTCAAGAAAACCAAAAGTATGTCTGTTAAAGAAGATGAAATTTCCAATTAAGAAAAAAGACCCATGACAACCTAGTTGTGTTTAATTTATGTATACTCGCATAATTTTGACATTTCTCTCATGGTTAGTATGGCAGATTATGATTTCCAAAAGTGGTCACAGAAGTATTTCTTGTCTCACATGCTCTTGCACAATCTTGCCACATCCCCATCAAGATGTAAGAGTCTATTTCTCCTCCTCTTGAAATTGGACGTGGCTTGTGGCTACCTTGACAAGAAGAATGTGACAGAACTGTGCTGCAGGAACTCCAAGGCTAGGTCATGGAAGGCTGACCTCCATCTGGCTCCTCCCCATCTTCAGATGTTGTCCCTTGGACCCAGCCACATGTCACAAAGTCTAAGACACATGGCAAGGCTTATCGTAGGAATTCTGATTGACAGAGCCAGATAAAGGGATAAAGTCTCTGCCAACTGTCTGCATCGATTGTCAGATACAGGAGTGAGTGAGCTTTCAGATGTCCAGTCTCCAACCTTCACGTCTTCTGGCTGGGGCCCCAGACATCAAGGATCAGAGGAAAGCCGTCCCCATGGTGCTCTGACTGGATTTCTGACGACCAGTTTGTGAGCATAACAAATGGTTGCTTAAGCCACCGAATTTTACAACCATAATAATTGGAACAGCTAGTGAGGTCTGCATATTCCATATCATATGATGGCATCATAATAATGAACATTTGTTACCAATTTCGCATAGTATTTTATGCAACTTCTCCCAGAATCTGGCCAAGGATCTCGTGAGGGTCATGATCTCAAATATAAAATAAATGTTGAAGCCATATGGAGAAATAGATGCATACTTAAGTTATTGTTCATGTAGCAAAATCTAGAAAGGCATAACTTAAATACTATTATGCTTGATAAAATGATTGGCTTATTATATTTTTGAATAATAACCTCAGGCTTGCGATAACATAGTCCTAGGTGAAGGAAATTATTTCACTTTATTGTCTCACTATGTATGATTGTCGTCTTTGTTTTTTTTGTTTGTTTTCTCAGGAGAATGACAATTTTTATGAGTACTAACCATTTATTAAAAGCAAAGTTTCCCTGTTCCTTACTGTGGCCTAAGGGCTCTAATGCGAAATTGGAAGAAAGCAATTCCTTTGAAGCACAGTTTGTTGAGAACTAACCCATACAGGAAAATTTCTCTTAGATGAAGTAAAATTCTTTTGGGACAGTAAAGTAAAAATTACAAAACCCTAAGAGTTTTCAGGTGTGTCAGGTTAGTGAATTTTCATTATATACATAACATTGATCAGCAATTAGGAAATGTAATAGAGTATGCATTTATATCATGTATGATGATGCAACTGAATTTCATCAAGTTCAGTGACTATCAACAAGATCATTATCATGTATATATAAAGGAAAATTTTGATTCTAAATCTGCACATTTAATAACCCCACCTGTTGTCATAGGACTACCTGACATATTTCAGGTATTTTTTCCCTAAATCTACATTGATTAAGTAAAGCTACAACAAAATGAACCAATGGTAAGCTATGTTGATAACAGTAGGAGTCACAGAGTAGAAGGGAAAATGGCACCCAAGGTATTTCGCTAGATATGTATGGCAGGTGTTTGGCTTGAATAACTTTAATCTCCTCTGCCAGAAAGAAACGTCCTTCATCCAGTAAGCCGAATCTACCTTGGTTACGATTCACCTTCAGTACACTGCAGAGGAGAAGAGGAAAGAGAAAATGCCTGGAGACAACCACACCAGAAGCACATTCATTTCATGAGTATCTCCCAATGATTAAGTAATTTGTCACCATCTCCTGCATCCACATATTGAAAGATGTATAGAAATTACGACACAGCAAAGTGAACAGAGTAGTGTAAATAAAAGAGCAGCCTTGAAATTCTGTGTCTGCTTGTGATTCTAATTAGTTCCCAGGAACAGCCCACTAAAAATGCAGCCATTTCTTTCTCAATCCATGTGTGGCATGAAAGTACAAACATAAGTGCTGTGCTCAGAGAAAAGTATCCCTCAAGAGCAGCTGCAGGCAGTACATTCTGAAAAGCAACAGTATTTTAATGCTGTCATGCAGGAAAAAATGTTTAAGGTAAAATTTCCAAATAGATAAAAATACAATTTCCTGTTCTGTCATAAAATGCATGAATAACATTCCATGCTATGATGTTAAACACAAAGTACATAATGGAAGAGACTCCAAATTAATGACACTTACTAAGGAAATCTGTATTCTCTACCGAGGAAGATTATTAATTCATCTATCAATCATCCATTTGTCTATTTCATGAACACCTCAAAATACATTTGAAGTGGCTTGAAATAAGAACCCCTAAAATATTTCAGGCATAATAAAAGACCAAACGTTAGAAAATGAAGGGAGTGAATCATACCAAGCAGTAGCCCAGCTGAAGGAAACCTATAACAATAGCTGCTATAAATCTATTGAAAGGAAATTTGAGTTTTTTCCCTGAGTGCTGCACTTAAAAAAGCAAAATACCAACAACAGAAAGCAAACAAACAAAAAACTTTTAAAATCTTTTGGACCATTTTGTCATGTGATTTCTCAGCAAAGCTATCTCTACACTTTATAACCTATCTAAGGAAACTATTTTATTACATTGGAGTTAAAAAATATATTCCTATTGCTTTGTTAGCTCAGAAGGAGTTGGAAACATAGGTTGGAAATAGTTCTGTTAAAATGGTTATAATAAAAAATGGAGTTAATCTGTAAGCTTAACTTATTGTCAAAAGTAACTTAAATTTATCACTGATTACATATCAACAATGAATAAATATTTATTTCTTGTTCTACAAATTTTCTAACAACAATATCACTGGAAAAATACAGAACATAATAAGATTATGGACCAAAACAAAATTTTCCAAGTTTAAAAAATATCTATGTATAGATTTCTATATCTGTATCTCTATCATCTCTATTTTCCATTCTCTATTTCTGTTTATAAATATAGCCTGTATATATAAATAGAGCCTGAGCCTCTATCTACTTATCTGTGTGTTAAATCCTATAATCGTCACCTTAAGGGAAGATGCACTTCTATACCCTTGTGAAAGAAGAACCTGAAATACAAATGTTCTTCTAACTTTGAAATGCATCTATTTCTGGATCTTAAATTTTCTTGTGCTAGAAAGCAAGGTGAATAGTTGAAACTCATAGAAAAGAAGTTTGAAAAAAAGTTGGAAGTTTAAATATGTTTTGTGACCATAAATGCCAGAAGAAAAATGAAACATTCATGATATTGCAAATAAATCCATTTTCCAGACTCATGAGTACCTTTATGCTATGCGGAGATCTCAAAATCACTTCTTCTTAAATCCAACTTAGACTTACAAGCTCACATGGAAACACCAAGGCTGTTATAAGTGTATTTCTGTTTGCTCAAGAAAAAATAAAACCCAGATTGTATCACATAAATCAATATAATGACTAGATAATGACTAGATCCTCACACACTCAGTACCAAGACAAGTGTGCCAGGCAATGCAATTTGCCTATGTGACCTGAGTCCCCAGCCTGTTTCTCAATTGCTGCATTGTGTAGTGATGAGCAAACAACCAAGGCTCACAGTGGAAGAGATTCAGGAGCACAGCAGAGCAAGACCAGGCACACAGAGATACGTAGCTCTGAGGAAGCAGAGAGGTCACAGAAAGCCACTTTTACAGGGTGTCTAGTGTCTTCACAGAGTACTATTTCAGCCTTTTAAGAATAATAGGGTGGCATAAAAAACAGAGAGTTGGATAATGCAAAAAGACTCTCAGGCACAAAAACTATGCTGAAATAAACAATACCAAGATTTGGAAATTAATATTGTCAAAATATTGAACACAAAGAGATAGGGTTTGAAATTTTAAGATAACTGATGAGAAACATAAAGCAACAATCAAATAATTTTCTGCTAATAGAAGTTCCAAAAAGATAAAAGAATAAGATAAAGGACATAAATTACCAAATAATTAAAATGGATTTTCTAGGAATGAAAGGGACACTAGCTTTCAAATTTAAATGTCCTATTGAGTGGAGAGCAATCTGAATAAAAATTATCTACATACAGACACATCATTGTATTACTCCAGAACTTCTATAATAAAAGATGATTCTAAAATTTTCCAAGAGGGAAAAATTCCCTGGAATTAAAGGACTTAAATTTAAACCAACATCAGGCTCTTCTTCAGCAACAGGAGTGCAAGAGCATCCTGACACTGACCCTGCAACGTGGTCAGAGATTTGAGGAAAGATTATATGCAATCTAAAATTCAGTGTTTAGCTAAGCTACCAGCCAAATGGTGAACACAGAATAAAGATGTTTCAGACAAGTAAGGAACCAGAAAAATTACAAATTCACTTTTACTGGTTAATTACCTGATGATATAACAAAATGAGGGAGTAAATAAAGATGAAGATATGGGCTACACAGAATAGTGGCTCTGATACAGAGAGCAGCAAACATCAGTCACTGGTTAATGGTGATTAAACCTAGTAGGAAAGAGCCATTCCATCTCAGAGCAGAAGAAAGGGATCTAAGAAGGATGGCACTGAAGATTCCACACAAATGAGTGAATGGTGTAGACCAGAGATTGGCAAACTATGGCCCATTGGCCAAATTTATCCCATTGCCTGTGTTTTTTTTTTTGTTATATATAAAGTTTTATTGAAACACTGCCACTTATTCATTTACATATGGTGTATGGCTGCTTTTTAATACAGCAGCAGAGTTGAGTAGTTGCAACAGAGACTGAATGGCTTGCAATGACTAAAATTGCTATCTCCCAGGAGAAGTTTGCCGACCTATGATGTCGACAGTTGAAGAATTTGTGGATGCAATAAAGTTATAGAGTTCAATAAAAGGGAGTGGCAGTTAAACACTCCAGGGAATTAAAAAAAAAAGCTGAATATGAACCAACCAGTCAACCAGTCTGAACAGGAAAAAAGCCTTTAAAAAAGGATAATGGAATGATGTCTATGTGATAGGTAGACTGCATAGCAACCACAGATTATTAGGGATATAATAAAGAAGACATATGTCTTATTTTCTCAAGATAAAAAGATGAAAGGAAATCAGATATTACTGAAAAAGAGGAAGAAAAGAATAAGGGAAACCAAGTCAACTGTTACTTGAAAGAAAGATGTGGCTCTCATAAGAAGCATACTGAAATTATTATAACTTTGAGTGCATGGACATATGGGTTGTCGTGTTGAAACTATGGAGGAGGAATGTAATCTTAGCTTATTACTTGCTTCTGCATTGAGTATAGATCATTGTAAAATTAATGCCATTATTGGTTTGTAACACTTAGAATCAACCTATAGAAAAAGCATGAAAACTTCATCATTGTTCTAGAATTGAAGTGTAAGCACATTTAACAATATAGAAGTCTATTAAACAAAAGACATAAAGTGCTGATAATTTTATGCTATATTGTGCAGGTTATGGCAAAAGGAAGGTGTTTCAAACCCCTTTTCACAATGTCTAGCATTTCCTCATTCAGCACAAAGATGAAAATAACTTCCCTCATTGGACACCGATATATTTGCCTTAACATAATTAAGTAAATTTTTCCCATACCTCCATGTGTGATACATGTGTGTGTCATGTCCAATTTAAACATACACATGAACAAACACACACACACAAACACACACACATACACACACTCTTGAAAGTAGTCTCTTCATTGATCTTTGCATTGCCTAAAACGACTAGTATGGTACTTTTCGCATCAGTGAATTATATTTGGTCTATATTTGCTAAATTCAATTTTTACTTAAATAATTGCAAAACTTTCAATAACAGAGCATATTTCTGGACATTTACCTAGGCTGAATCTATGAGCTTTGTCCATATTAAAACTGAGTAAGAATGTTCTTTCTTAAGAATTGAGACCCTATCCTTGGAAATCAATTTTATTATGAGTAAAGTGAGCTGCCTTTTATTCTTATTCTTCCTGCTGACTAGATGCAGAAACTATAAGACGATTGCAACCTAACGATCAGTGCAAGGCCACTCACAGTGCATTGACAGTCATGAGTCAAACCGTGAAGTTTAAACATGTTTTATAAACTTATGCTTTCTTTTGAATAACATCTATTTAAAAGCTTAGGAATTCATGTTGAAAATTATTTTCTAATCACTATACTATGGAAGATACACTCTTTCTTTAAAATGAGAATTTGAGAGTTCTAATTAGAATTCTAACTAGTTAAACTGACAATTTCCCAGAAAACTTTTCAAATGATAGTTTTGGCTTAACATAACTTATCTTTAGACATGGTAAATCCTTATAGCCCACAGGTCTGACATCCACTTCTCTTTTACTCTAAAATTTCCCAACATCCAACCATCGCCTGAAAGACTTTTTATGTTTGGAGCTGGTGACTTTTAGCTTCTGTGTGTAGTTGTGGTCTAGAACAACTTATGATCTCACATCGCAAGTTATGCCTCTTTGAATATTGCCTGTGGCTTTGCAAAGCAGTAGATCAATGACTCTCCTGTCACAGCCCTACTTTATAGAGATTTGCTACTAATAGTACTAGTGGCTTGGAGATTAATTACTTGGAGATATTAAGGTGAGTCAAATCAGGAGAACTTTCTATGTAAAGGGTCTACATGGATTTCTTTAGATATTTATTTACTCTGGATTTGAGCTCCTTATAATTTGTTTTATGCAATAAAGGTAGTGATTAAGTTAAGGACCTTATGGGCTCCCCGATTTTATATTCTTTTGCTTGGATTTAATTACAAAAGCCATGTCACTGAAATAGGAACCAAACATGGGGTGAAACCAAATAAAGTAAATAAAGGACAAAATAATTTAATATACTGGTCCTTTTTTCTCTTCTTTGACTTTTAATATCAGCTCCAGTGGACTGAATGACTATGGGGTGCTTATAATTGAGGGGGAGCTGTGAACACACGGAGGAAGTAATTTTTTCAAATACCTAATATAATCTTATAAACATCTTCAAACTAGCATTACTAGGAGAAGTAATCACCTTAGAATATTTAAGATAGGTTCCTTAAGGCTTCTCTACAATTCGAGTCCATATACCTTAAGAGACTTGCATGGGTCTATCCTGCTCCTAGAATTTGATCAATGACTCATAATAGATATGTAGCCTACTTGATCCCGGTGTTGATTTTACAACCAGGAAAAAGTTACATGAAATGTTGAAAATTTTCTTTCTGTGGCAATAGTAATTGAAAAAATGTGTCAAAGGAGTTTTCCAACTGAAAGCACGCACTTCCTTGTGAATGGAGAGATCTATGGAGGCTGAAGAGCTGGAAGATTGTAAGTGAAGGGCGTCTATGTACTGCACACACACTCAGGAATGTTCTTTGAAGCATTCTCTGCACTGACTTAGAATCAACTGACAGAGTGATAATGGAATCATAGGAAACAGGTACAACTCTTTTATCAGCTTCTCAATATGTCAGGGAATAGACCAAAGTATTAAAGGAATGCTCTAAAGTAATATTATGGATAAAAACATTATGTAACACTTTAATTTTTCTGCATTTGTAAATCTTATATAATGCTAATAAAAGTATGGACTATATTATTATTCCTATTTCATATATGAGAAACAATAACAATTAGCTAATTAGAAAAAGAGTTAAGAATAGAAATTTTATGTCTCGATCCTATGTTATTTCTATCATACCTCCCTGAAATCCTACAACAAAGAGCTCCTTGTTTAATGAGATTGAATTTCAAAGTAAACTTCATCACCACGGATAGAAATGACAGGAAGCATGGTGGAGCTTTGCCTCAATTTTGATCTCTTCATTTTCCCAGCTTAATCCTTATGCCTGGGTGGGGCAATGAAAATCTCCCTATTCTTCATAAAAGTAACGTGGCACTTTTAAAAAACTTATTATCTGTATGGCATTGGTCAAATAACAACCTCTGGGCTTTAGTTTCTTTGTCAAATACATATAACAGTAATTCTTGCCTTACAAGCAATCATTAGCAATTGAATGCCTGGAAAACCCTTAGAGGACAATCGATCTGGGACGGAAAACTCAGAAAACATCCTTCAACAGGACCACAGCAGCCAGCGCAAGGTCTACACCCTTCCTCATCCTCTCTCAGCCCTAAAATTCTGTGTCTAACATAATTATCTCTTCCAGATTTTATTGTCACCAATCCAGTACTGAGTAGACAAGCACTTCACCAAAACTTACCTGTACCTGAGACATTCCTGGTAAAATGAATCATTGTTTCTTAGAGATTTCATTGATACAGCAGTTTCATGCAAAATTTATAATATAGCAATAATAGCATTTGACACAAATAAATGTAGACCTGACTCTACAAAATGTAAAGTTCTAACAACAGGGCTTAAATGAAAGATAAGTGTTTCCAGCACACCATGTCTCTTAGTAATACACTTTTTAAAATGTCAATATTATGAGTAAGTCCTTACCCTTTGCCTGGAGAAAATGGCTTTCATGCCAGTAATGAAGAGAATCACTTGTGCTACGTCGAGTGATTTTTAATGATCAATAACAATACTTAGCACTTACGTAGCAATTTTCCTCTTCAAACCACTTTACTGGCATTAAACAAATTCAAGATGCTGTCATTTTCTCACAAGAAAATCCATGGGATGATAAGTTGTAGTTTACTTGCCATTCCAGATTCCAGGATGTGAACTGTGGAAGCAGATATTTCACACAAATTACATGGTGCCAGACCAGATCAGGCAGTTAAAGACATTTGTATTAATGGTTAATTTTATTTTTGATAAAAATAACATGTTTACTGTATTGTCAAAAATGTGAGACTAAAACAGAAATATCAAGAAGGAAAAAAATCACATAAATGACTCTCAATCCCATTATACATAAATAGACACTATTAGTACATTGATATAGTGTCTTGCCATTTTTGAATACATGTGTATCACACGTTATGGCAGGTGAGTTTATTTTTGTAGTGTGGATTTTCTTTGTAAATATGATCATAATGAATATCTAGTTTTTGCCTTGACTTTTCACTTGGTAATAGGTATGAACATTGCTTTTTAAAAAATGATTTAAATTTAAAAATGATTCTTAATGCCTGTATCTATGATATTTGTTGTCTGAATGCACCAAAATTTACTTTGCCAGTTCCACTTGGACATCTAAGTAGTTTTCCTTTTCTTTTTGCCTATATATATAAGAGTAATGAATATCCTTTTACACATTTTTCTGTGTGATTGACAACTTATGAATATCAATGTATCTGTTAGGAGGTCATGTCCCCATCTCTATCCTTCCTCCTCTCTACAATTTGGGTTCATTATTAGGAATTTCAGGGTCATGAGTCGCAGACTGAAAAACATTGATACTGTTACATGATTCTGGAGAGATGGTTTGGTAGCAGATGCTGGAGAGTACTGTGGGCCTTAGCTGAGAGTTTGGAAGTTTTAGTGACAGGGAAGGAACTGCTAATGATCTTTAAATAAGGGGGCACCATAACCAGGATTGTGCTTTAGGAAAAAAAAATCACTCTTACAGCAGTTTCAAAGGGTCTTCCTTTTGTTCAGTTTTGTTGGAGAAGAGTTTGCAGTAGAAATAAGGAAAGGTGGAAACTACTGTAATCATTACATATGAATCAGAGAAGATGAGAGCACGGCCACACACAGTATCCAATACAGAAGCCACTTAAGGACAGTTGAAGTCTAGTGTGGATAGTCCACATATGGATTGTCCAAAGTAGACTTTGGATAAAGCTTCAAAGCTAGTGGTTTGGGGCTTTATCATCCTGCTCAATACCAGTCCTGTTCCTCACCTGTGTTCAATATGTGCACGCACAGGTTAAGTACCTTTCATTTTTTTGATAAGCCACATATAAATACAGAGATTTAGATAAATAATCATAGATGGACATGAAAGATCCTATCAGGAGATTAAAAGTCTAGATTTAAGATTTCAGATTTAAGATTATTCACAGTTCAAGATAATTTTAACCAACACTCCTCTGGTATTACAGCCACCTTAACTCGATATACAGAGGTTCAAACTGTGGTGATTTAATTATAGAAAATCAATTTCTATACTTAAGTAAACTCTTAAAAATCCTTTACTTTGGCAGTATTCTGACTTGAATACACATCATCAAAAAAGTCCTGCATTTTAACAATAGCTACTTTTTAAAGGGAGTGGCTTCATGCTAGTTTTCTAAAGAGCTTAGAGTGGAATTGAAATTATTAATGTAGACATACACATTATGCCCTAATTGAAATAGGGGTGAATATTAGCATTTATTCAAACATGCCAAAGCATTAATATTCCAGGCAAGATTCCACAAAAAATGTACTAAAGGAAAATTTGTTATTTGCTTGAGGCTGTCCGTTAACAAATCGATGACTTATAACATGCTTTTAATAGTTTATTTCTGAAGTTATATGATTATTATCTTTTTAAAATTGCTGTTCTGATTTTTTATATTTTTATGTTTTTTGTTTTATTGATACATAATAATTGTTAATAGTTATGAGGTACATGTGATTTTGATACATGCATATAGTATACAATGATCAAATTAGGTCATCTCACATAAGTGTGCATGACACTTCTCTATATATCCTTAAATTCTACATAACATTCACACAGAAGGAGACCTCTCATTCTTTGTCTTTACTCAGCCACTAAGATCCTTATTTTATCACAATTATCTCTCTGTCGTGATGCCCATTGACTTTGAAGCACAATTACAATGATGTGTCGAGTTTTATCTAACCCTACCACCGTCAACCAGAAATCCAGATGTTTTTTTTTTTTCTTTGCTTTCAGAGTCACCCTTAAGTGACTGTACTGCTGCATTTTAGAACATGCTACACTGATGGCAGAGGTAGGATTTTGAGGGGAAAATGCCATCATCCCAGAGGCAATCTAAGGGCTAAAAATTCTGCATTAAGCTCCCCCCCCACCTTTTTTTTTAGGAGTCAAGCTCTAGCTGGTGACTCAAAATGCACATTGGAAATGGGAATAATGGGGATTCTAGAATAGTAAGCAATATCTAGGATAAACAGGGGAACTGGCGTTAGGGTTAGTCAGGATGTAATGTAATGAGAATGAACTCACTAATAAGCCATTGAATGGTAACCAAAAATAACGATGAAAATGGATATATGTTTCATATGGAGACTAGACTTTCAACTTTATAGCTCAACTAAAATTAATTCCAAATAGAAAAGTTAATTTATAGACCTCACATTAGGGCAGATTATCAGAACATAGCATTTAAACTGCTGAGAAAGACGTCATCATGTCTGTGTTGTCAACAGCTGGAAATATTATGACTAATTATTTTATAAGGAAAATCTAGATACACATGTGCCATAATAATTAACTTTAATTAAGAAATATTTCATATAACATAAAATTCAGCATTTTAATCATTTTAACTGTACAATTCAATGGTTTTGGTATATTCCCAATGTTGTGCAACTATTACCACTATCTAATTTCAGAGCATTTCTGTCAGTCCCCAAAAGAAATCCTGTACCAATTAGTATTTACTCCCAATTACCTCCTCCACACTGGCTCTGGAAACCACTAATCTGTTTTCTGTTTCTATGGATTTATCCATTGTGGAAATATCATACAATGGAATGATACAATATGTGGCTTTTTGTGTCTGGCTTCTTTCACCTAACATGTTTTCAAGGTTCATCCACGTTATAGCAGGTATCAGTACTTCATTCCTTTTTACAGCCAAATGATACTCTATCGTATGGATATACCACATTTTATTTATTCAGCCATCACTTGATGAACAATTTGGGTGGTTTCTACTTTTCTACTCTTACAAACCATGCTGCCATGCACATTCTTGTGCAAGTTTTTGTGTGAACATTTGTTTTCAGTTCTCTTGGTTACAGACCTAGGAGTGGACTTTCTGGGTTATATGGTAATTCTATTTTTAATGGTTTCAGGAACTGCCAAACAGTTTTCATAAGGCTGTACCATTTTACAAGCTGACTAGCAATGTCAAAGCGTCCCATTTCCCCAGTCCTCACCAATGCTGGTCATTTGTCTTTTCTTTTTATTAAAGCCATTCTAGAAAGTGGATGTGAAGTGGTTTCTCGTGGCTTTGATTTATGTTTCCCTAATGACTGGTCATGTTGGGCATCTCTCATATGCTTATTAGCCATTCGTATATATTCTTTGAAGAAATGTCTATTCAAATTCTTTGCTCATTTTGAATTGGGTTGTTTGTTTCATTTTGGGGCAATTTTATTGCAGTAAAATACACATAACATAAAATTTACCATTTTAATATGTACAGTTCAGTGTCACTAACTACATTCACAATGTTGTGTGATCATCACCACTTTCTACTTTCAGAACTTTTTCATCGTCCCAAATGAAAACTCCATAAATTCACCAAGGAGTCTATTCTGAACAATTCATATAAATGGGCTCATATAATATGTGGCCTTTTGTGTCTGACTTCTTTTATTTAGCATAATGTTTCCATTTAGTTGTAGCAGGTATTAGTATTTCATCCTCTTTTATGAATGCATAGTATTCCATTGTATGGCTACCCCACATTTTGTTTATCCTTTCATCCTTTGATTGTTGTTTCCACCTTTTAGCTATTTTGAATAGCACTGCTAAGAACATTTATGTACAAGTTTTTATTTGAATATTTGTTTTCAATTCTTTTGGATACATACCAAAGAGTGGAATTACTGTATCATATAGTAATAATACTGTGTGTAGCTTTATGAGGAACTGCCAAATTGTTTTCCACAATGGCTTCTATAACTTTTTGTTGAGTTTTAAGAGCTCTTTATGTTTTCTGAATACTAGCATTTTGTTAAACGTATGATTTGCAATTAGTTTCTCCTATTCTGTGGATTGTGTTTTTGCATTCTTGATAGTGTGCTTTGATGCACAAAATATCTTAATTTTGGTGCAGTCCAATTCATCTGGTTTTGTTGTTGTTGCTTGTGATTTTGGTGTCATAAATAAAATACCATTTCCCAATCCAAGATTTCAAAGATTTACTTATATCTACGTTTCTTTCCAAGAGTTCATTACTTCTATTAGTGTTTTTGTGGATACCTCAGGGTTTCTATATATAAGATCATTTCCTCTGCAAATAGAAATAACTTTACTTCTTTCTTTCAATCTGGATGGCTTTTATTTATTTTTCTTGTTTAATTACTTATCCTGGTTAGAATTTCCATACAATGTTGAAGAAATGTGGTAAAAGTGAACATGCTTGTCTCATTTATGATCTTAGGTGGGAAGCTTTCATTTTTTTATTACGGACTTTTCATAGATGTTGCTTATCAATTTCTATTCCTAGATTGTCGAGTGCTTTTTTCTTCTTAAATGATGAAAAGATATTGACTTTTGGGCCAGGCACGGTGGCTCACGCCTGTAATCCTAGCTCTCTGGGAGGCTGAGGTGGGCGGATTGTTTGAGCTCAGGAGTTTGAAACCAGCCTGAGCAAGAGTGAGACCCCGTCTCTACTAAAAATTAGAAAGAAATTAATTGGACAACTAAAAATATATAGAAAAAATTAGCCGGGCATGGTGGCACATGCCTGTAGTCCCAGCTACTCGGGAGGCTGAGGCAGGAGGATCGCTTGAGCCCAGGAGTCTGAGGTTGCTGTGAGCTAGGCTGATGCCACGGCACTCTAGCCCAGGCAACACAGTGAGACTCTGTTTCAAAAAAAAAAAAAAAAAAAAAGATATTGACTTTTCTCAAATGCTCTATCTCCAGGTATTGAGAGGATCATGTGGTCTTCTTCCTTAATTCTATTAATATTATGGTTCACATTGATTGAAATTTGTATGTTGAAAAAAACCTTACATTTCTGGGATAAATCTCATTTGTTCATTCTGTGTAATTTATTCAATATCCGGATGGACTCAATTTGCAAGTATATGGTGAGGGTTTTGCATCCATATTCATAAGGAATGCTGGTCTGTAGTATTCTTGTCTTATGATATCTTTGTCTGGCTTTGGAATCAGAGTAAGCCTGTTTTCGTTGAAAGCACTGGAAACTATTCATCTTCTAGATTTGGAAGAATTTGAAAAAGATTAATATCAATTAATCTTTAAATGTTTGATAGAATTTCCCAAGAAGTCCTCTGTTTCTGAGATTTTTTATGGGAAGATTTCATATTACTACTTATAAGTTTATTCAGATTTTCTATTTTTTCCTGAGTTTGTTTGGGTAGTTTGCTTCTAGCTAGTCCATTTTAACTATGTTGTCTAGTTTGTTGCTGTATGGTTGTTCACATAATTCTCTATATTTCCATTATGCCCCTTTTTCCCCCACAGTATAAATTTATTAGCTATAGCTTTTATTTTTACAAAATCTATAGACTGTTCATCCTATATATCTGTTACTTTGTAACCTCTGACCTACATCTCCCCATTTCCCCAATTCCTGGTAACCACCGTTTTATTCTCTATCTCTGTATATTTGACCTTTTTCTTCTTTTTGTCTAAATTATACATATAATTGAGATCATGCAATATTTTTTTCCTGTATCTGTCTAATTTCACTTAGCAAAACGGCTTCCAAGTTTATCCATGTTGTGATCTCCTTCTTTTTTAAGGCTGAATAATATTACATTGTGTGGAATATTATTACATACACAAACACACACACACACACACACACACACACACACACACACACACACACCAGTTTCTTTAACCATTCATCTATAAATTGACACAGAGGCTGTTTCTCTATCTTGGCAATAGTGAACATGGCAGTGAAAATATCTTTATGAGATAGTGATTTCATTTCCTTTAGATATATGCCTGGAAGTAGGATCCTAGGTTATATGGTGGTTCTATTTTTAGTTTCTTTGGAAACATCCATACTGGTTTCCATAATGGCAGCACCAGTCTACATTTCCCCTTACAGTTTATAAGGCTTCCTTTTCTCCACATCCTTGGCAAAATTTATTATCTTTTGACTTTTTGACAATATGTTATGCTCTTTTTATGTTATCAATATTACAAATTACATTTTTGTATATTGTATGCCCATTAACATAATTCATAATTATTGCTTTTTGCAATTGTCTTTTAAATCAGATAGGAAAATGAAGTTACAAATTAATGCTGTGTTTTATATATACATATGTTTTTCACTTTGTGTGGATCTGGGTGGCTGTGCAGTAGCTTTTCATTTTATCCTGAAGAATTCCCTTTAGCATTTGTTGTAAAGTAGTTCTGCTAGTGATGAACTAACTCAGTTTCTTTTTATGTGGGAATGTTTTAATTTTTCCTTCATTCTAGAAGGATAGTTTTGTGGGATATAGAATTCTTGGTTGAGATTTTTTTTTTCTTTTTACAGTACTTTGCATATGTCACTGCCTTTGAGCTTCCATGATTTTGATGAGAAATCAGCTGCTAGTCCTATTGAGGAGAATGCTTTGTATGTGATGAGTTGTTTTTCTTTTTCTGATTTCAAGATTCTTTCTTTGTCCTTGACTATGATAGTTTGATTATGACGTGTCTTGGTATAGATCTCTTTGAGCCTATCTTACCAAGAGTTCATTGATCTTATTGGATGTATACACAATTAATCTTTGAACAACAAGGGAATTAAGGGCACTGAACTCCTACATAGTCAAAAATTTGTGTGTAACATTTGACTCCTCAAAATCTTAACTACTAATAGCCCACTGTTGACTGGAAGCCTTACCAATGACATAAAGAGTCAATTAACACATATTTTGTGTGCTGTATGTATTATATACTATATTCTTAAAATAAAGTAAGCTAGAAAAAAGAGAATATTATTAAGAAAATCATAAGAAAGAGAAAATATATTTACTATTCATTAAATGGAAGTGGAGAGCCATAAATACCTTCATTCTCATTGTCTTCACATTGAGTATCATGAGGAAGAGAAGGAAGAGGAGGGGTTAGTCTTGGTGTCAGAGATGGCAGAGGTGGAAGAAACTTCCATATACGTGGACCCACACAGTTCAAACTGGTGTTGTTCAAGAGTCAGCTGCATTA
Organism: Propithecus coquereli; assembly: GCF_000956105.1. Classification (NCBI taxonomy): domain Eukaryota; kingdom Metazoa; phylum Chordata; class Mammalia; order Primates; family Indriidae; genus Propithecus; species Propithecus coquereli. The sequence goes on along the minus strand of NW_012148363.1, from coordinate 3,218,046 downwards.
ATTTTTTTCATCAAATTTGGTAAGTTTTTAATCATTATTTCTTTAAATAGTCCTTTAGCCCTTTCTCTATCTTGTCCTTCTGGGATCCCCATTATACATTTGTTGCTATGCTATGCTTAATAGTATCCCACAAGTCCCTTAGGCTCTGTTTATTTGTCTTAATTTTCTTTTTGATCTGTTCCTCAGATTGGATAATATCAAATGAACAAGTATTTGAGAATCATAGAACTGTGTATGATGATCAAACATAAGAATTATAGATATCCCTGAGGTAGAAGAAGAAAAAGCAAAAAGCATGAAAAACATACTTGAGGGAATAATGGAGGAAAATTTTCCTGGTCTCGCTAGAGATTTAGATATCCAGATAAAAAAGGGCATCAAACTCCTGAAAAATTAATTGCAAATAGGACGTCTCAAAGGAACTTAGTCATTAGTCCTGCCAAAGCCAGGGTGAAGGAGAAAATCCTGTAGGCCATAAGACAAAAGCATCAAGTAACATACAAAGGACAAAAGCATCAAATTAACAGAAGTTTTCTCAGAGGAAACTTTACAAGCCAGAAGGGATTGGGGTTCCATTTTTAGTCTACTTAAACAGAATAACTGCCAGCCAAGAATTGTGTATCTTGCAAAACTGAGTTTCATAAATTAAGGAGAAATAAATTCTTTCCCAGACAACCAAACATTAAACTAGACTTGTCTTTCAAGAAATGCTTAAAAGTGCTCTATAGGTGAAACAGAACAATTAATACCCACTATTGTAAAAACAACCAAAAGTAGCAACTTGCAGCTCCTATAAAACAGTAATGCAAGGGAGAAAACAAAGCAACTAGATAGCAATAAACATGATAAATGGTACAGTATTTCATATATGAACATTAACATTGAATGTAAATGATCTAAATGCCCCACTTAAAAGATACAGATCGGCAGAATTTTTAAAACTCCAAATATATGCTGTCTCTAAGAAATCCATTTAACTCGTAGAGGTTCTTATAGACTGAAGGCAAACAGATGAAAAAAATATTCCATGCAAATAGAAACCAAAAGTGAGCAGGCGTAGTTCTTCTTATATTAGATAAAATAGACTTTAAAACAACAGTAAAAAAAAAGACAAAGATAGTCATTCTATAATGATAAAAGGATCAACTCAACAAGATGATAGAATAATCCTATATATTTATATGCTCCTAACACAGGAGCTCCCAAATTCACTAAAAAAAAAAACAAAAAAACTACTAGACTTAAGGAAAGAAATAAACAACAACATCATAATAGCTGGGGACTTCAACTTTCCACTGACAGAACTAGACAGATCATCAAGAGAGAAAATCAAAAAAGAAAAACTAGACTTAAATCGGACTCTAGAATAAATGGACCTAACAGACATGTACAGAACATTCTACCCCATGGTTTTTCAAAAGTAGATAGACAAATGGCAAAAAAAATATGAAAATAAGCTCAACATCACTAATCATCAGGGAAATACAAATCAAAGCCAAAATGAAATACCGTCTTACCCCTGTCACAATGTTCACTATTAAAAAGTCAAAAAACAATAAATGTTGGCTTGGATGCAGAGAAAAGGGAGTGCTTATACACTTTTGGTGGAAATGTAAACTAGTACAACCTTATGGAAAACAATATGGAAATTCCTCAAAGAACTAAAAGTAAACCTACCATTCAATTGAGCAATCCTACTATTGGGTATCTATCCAAAGGAAAAGAAATTATTTTATAAAAAAAAGTCACCTACACCTGAATGTTTATCACAGCACAATTCACAATTGCAAAGACATGGAATCAACCTAAGAGCCTATCAATTAATGAGTGGATAAAGAAAATGTGGTATATGTATACCGTGGAGTACTACTCAGCCACAAAAAGGAATGAAATGATGCCTTTTGCAGCAACTTTAGTATAACTGGAGACCATTATCCTAAGTGAAGTATCTCAGGAATGGAAAAATACATATGTTCTCATTTATAAGTGGAAGGTACATGAGGGGTTTATATGGTCATAAAATGGTGTAATGGACATTGAAAACTATGAAGGGGGGAAGGTAGGAGTGGAATGAGGGATAAAAATCTACCTATTAGTATAATGTACACTATTCTGGTAATGGGTACACTAAAAGCCCTGACTTCAGTATTATACGATCTATCCATGTAATAAAAACCACTGTACCCTCTAAATCTATTGAAATAAAAAAAAGAACCATAAAATTATAACACAAGGTCATATAATACATATGACAAACTAACCAAGATTATCACTTTTTTAAAATTCCAGGTTTTACAGCATCCAGAAACTAGAATAATCTTTCTGGGAAAATGACACAGTTACCTATATATCTGCAGGACCTATTTGAAACAATTGAAACACACAGACATATGTATGCACAAAAGCTAGATGGCAGCCACATCAAATGCCCAGGTTGATGTATTCATCCTGCTTTTCCACTAACAAGTTTGTCTTTAAAGCCAGAAAGGTGGTCTCATCTTCAGAGATCCAGGGGAGATATCTCAGTAAATGACAAAGCCTGGAATGCATTACTATCCTGGACCACTGGTTCCAAATAGCTTTGCTACTCTAATTGTGGGCTCTAGCCCAGCACCATAGCAATATCTGGGAGCTTGGTAGAATTGCAAAATTTTGAACTCATCCTCAGACTTAGTTAATGACAATGTGCATTTTAAGAGGATGCCAAGTGATTTGTACATATATTAAAATTTGAAAACCACATTCTCAGAGGACTCCTTCCTTTCCAACCCATGTCTATTGTATGCCAGTCCATGGAGAAACTCGTGAGTACCCCACAGCCTGAAGCCAAGCACAGCTGATGCTATCACAAGGATTTTGCTTGCTGGTAATTGGAGTAGCAATTTTATTTGAGTTTAGATCATCATTAAGCCAGTGATTCAGGGACTCTCCAAATATTTTAAAACAGAATCAAACATTAGAACTTTTCTAGGCACTAGGGTCAAGCCATATGGGCTTGTGCTTCTCCTCAGGACTGGAGCACCAGTTCTCCTTCCTGGCTGTGCACAGGCTCTGTGCTCTACCAGGAATCAGGGCCCAGCATGGCAGGGAGGCCCTGGTTGTCTAATGACACCACCGTAAGTTAAAACCTTAGTTTCATTCAATGTGAGTGAAATTCTTCTTTGAATAAATGTTTTTAAATGCAGTTGTAATTGCTATCTTGCTTTTGGGAAACTCAGGAAGTAGAAATGCATATACATGTGTGTGTATGTGTATGTATACATGTATGCATATGTAAATACATATATTCATAGATATATGCATAGATAAACATATATATTTTATATTGTGATGGTTAATATGATATGTCAGCTTAACTGCACCACAAGATGCCCACATAGCTGGTTAAACATTACTTCTGGGTGTGTCTATAAGGGTATTTCCTGAATGGATTAGCATTTGAATTGGCATAAAGCAGATGACCCTCCCCAGTGTGGTGGCATTGTCCAGTCCACTGAGGGCCCGGATAGAACAAAAAGGTGGAGGAAGGTTGGATTCATACTTCCTCTTCCTGATTGATTGCTCTGAGACATCATCAGTCTTCTGCCATTGGCTCTCTGGCTCCCAGGCCTTCAAACTACACCACTGGCTCTGCTGGGCCTCCAACTTGCAGGCAGAAAATTGTGGGACTTATCAGCTTTCATAATAGCCTGAGCCAATACCTTATAATAAATATACTTACTTGTACATGTCTATCTCTGTATCTATTATCTGTATCTCTCTTATTGGTTCTGTTTCTCTGAAGAACCCTTGTGTTATATATCTATAAATATATACAAACATATATATATATATATAAATCATATGCTAGAAAGAAAGGAGTGGTTCAATCCTTTAATAACTTATCAGAAGGTAGAAAATGCAGTTCTTATAATAGAGGCCTCTCTAGGGATAGGGATGAAAAGAGTAAGCTCTTAATATGCGAAAATCCAGGTGTCCAGGCAGCTCAGACAAAGTGAAGGTCACATAGACACTATCAAGTCATTCAAAATCTGTTTGATTGTAGCAATTGCTGGTGTCTTTTGGGAGCACAGTTGTAACCTCATTTGTCTCAGTCCTTTTGTGCTGTTATAACAGAATACCCGAGAATGAGTAAGTTGTAAAGAACTTTATTTCTCACAGTGCTGAAGACTGGGAAGTCCAAGATCAAGGCACCGGAATCCGGTGAGAGCCTTCTTGCTGCGACCTCACGTGGCAGAATGTGGAAGGGCACGAGAGATGATCTCCGTTCACCAAGCCCTTTATAAGGGCACTGATCTCATCCGTGAAGGTAGGGCCCTCGTGGCCTAATCATGCCTTGAAGGCCCCACCTCTTAATACTACCACATTGGCAACCCTTGAATTCTGGAGGGGACACATTCAGACCGTAGCATTCATCCTTTCTTGTCTGCCTTCTCAAGTGAGTCCCTCAATCTGTCGTTAGACCACAGACACCAGTGATGAAAAGGGTAGTCTGTGACATGTCAGCTGCACCAGGCTTCTGGAAAACCCACTTTCTTCTGCACCACACACTAGAAGATAGAATATTCATTGTTTATATAAAACCATATGCTGCATTGGCACAGATCCCATTGCTCAATATTTAAAGGTGTTCTGGCTCCTGTGATACCCCTGATCAGAATCCTGGGGATGGAATGCTAAGGACACACAGCAAGCCCTAAACATCTGAAATGCTATTTTTCTCTTTTAATATTTCTCTCCATGCTTCAAATTTACACTTAAATAGCAAGAAAATGACAAAAATTCCACTTCAAAAAACAACCCAGAGAATTGTGGTTTACAATGGTGACTCTCTTGGAATTATGTAACTAAAAACACAATTGGTGGCCTAGGTGGGCTTGCTGCTTAGAAACCAACCAAGCATGAAAGCAAGTGTGAAAGTGGTTTATAGAGAGCCCATCCCCCACACTGCTTCAGTTGCTACTCCTGAGTTCAGACACCAGTTCAAGTACAAAACTGACTTTGGCTTTTGGAGGCAGTCAATGTGCTCTATCAGCCTTTTCCAGCCTGCCTATATTTAGACTGCAATGCCCAGAAAAAGCTGAGATTGAGTATTGACTTATGGAAATCTCTCGAAACTTTGTTTGTGAGTTATAAAGTCTCACAAATAATATATCACAGACAGGAATATAACCCAGAAAAGTCTTGGAAGAAATGTGTATTAGGGGATGTATTTTTCATTTACTATTCACAAAGTCAGACAGCCAGACAGTGGGTTTATAGTAGGGGTCAGCATAATATGGCTTATGGACCCAGTCCAGTTCATTGCCTGTTTTTGTAAATAACGTTTTATTAGAGCACAGTCAGGCCCATTCATTTACAAATTGTCTGTGGCTGCTCTGTGCTATAACACAGAGTTGAGTGGTTGCAACAGAGACCAATATGCATGCAAATAAAACACTGTAAAATAGTTTCTAGTTAAAGATATTCATTGAACACACTAGTTTATCAATTTCCTGGTTGAAACTCCATTAAAGTAAAATCATATTTTAGAGATCAATAAAGGCATTAATCCACAAAGACATTGTAAGTGATAAGATGACAGCAACCAGGTTTTATAAGCTAGAAAGCAGAAGGGCAAGGAAGAACTAATGTAACAAATCAGAGAAAACTGGAATCAAAGCAGTCAGTGGAGAAAGATTAGAAGTAACCTGACCTGAATTACAGAAACTCGGGAAGGCTCAGGAATTGTCATTCTCAGATATCTCTGGGGGATGTGAGTGTGTGGTGAAGCAGAAAGACGGATGTAAGGAATATTGGAAAAAAACTCTGGCAACACCAAGCATTGTCAAGAATTTGAAGTGAAGGGACATTTATATCCTGCTAATGGGAGGGCACATTGATACAACTACTTTAGAAAACAATTTGTCAACTCTGATTAAAGATGAAGATGTATATGCTTTATGATCCAAAAATTCCATTTCTAAGTATGTGACCTAGAAAGATTGTAAAATATATACACTTGAACACATGAATAGGAATATTTACAGCTGCACTGTTTGTAAAGTTCATAAATACAACCAAAATATCTATCAATAGCAAAAAGAATAAACATATGGGATATTAAATTAAAGTATATTATGAATGAACTAGAGTTACACATATAAATTTTCATAAAAAAATAACACTGAATAAAGAGTTCCATGGGTAAACAACAAGCAGAAATTTTATGTGGCTTGGGCATACACACAGTAAAAGTGCAAAATCAAACCATACGAAATTACATTTTGTAGGTAAAATGGTTCGATATCACAAATTTCATAAATTGTTTCTTCTGGAGAGCAAGAATTATGAATGAATGTGAGAGAGAAACTGCTATTTGTTATATAAGCATTGTTGAAGGGGTTGATTTTTAAATTATGTAAATGTATTTGATAGGAATTTTAAAAATCAGTGAAATACTATATATAAAGTATTCACCAGTATATCACTCATTGCTCCTCACAAGTTAACGTTTATTCAATATTTACAAACAGAAAAGGAAGCAACTCATAGATCATTGATTGCCTTTATTTTGAATATGGTTGACTGATTAAACAGTACATATTGGAATGTTTCCTCTTGAGAGAAGTAGAAAGAGAGGCAGTTTGCCCAGACATATCCATGTGATTCAGTCAGATGTCATCCTTTGAACTTTTAATCATCTGTGCAACATGTTTCTCACATCTTGGTGATTTTTATCAAGAATCTATGACAGATGGCCAGTTTCATTTTGTAGGGACCTGAAATAAATCACTACCCTTGTTTCTGCCAGTTTTACAGTTCGACATTTCAGATGTTGGAAGTGTATCTATTTGTTTCTTCTTTTTTATGATTTATGTCTTTTCTTTTTTTCAAATTTCAGAATACTATGGGGGTACAGACATTTTGGTTACATATAATGCCTTTGCCTCACCCAAGCCAGAGCTACAAGCATACCCATCCCCCATACAGTGTGCTCCTCACCCATTAGTTGTGAGTTTACCCACCCCCACCACACCCACCCGCCTAGCACCTGCTGCATATTACTTCCATGTGAGAATGTAAGTGTTGATCAGTTAGTACCAATTTGCTGGTAAGTACATGTGATGCTTGTTTTTCCCTTCTCATGATACTTCACTTAGTGGAATGGGCACCGTCTCCATCCAGGATAATACAAGAGGTGCTAGTTCACCATCGTTTTACTCTATGGCATACATAGACCACATTTTATTAATCCACTCATGTATTGATGGGCACTGGGGTTGTTTCCACATCTTTGCAATTGTGAATTGTGCTGCTATAAATATTCCAGCACAGATGTCTTTTTTATAGAATCTTTTTTTTCCTTTGGATAGATGCCCAGTAATGGGATTGCTGAATCAAATGGAAGTTCTACTTGTAGCTCTTTGAGATATCTCCATATTACTTTCCATAGAGTCTGCACTAGTTTGCAGTCCCACCAGCAGTGTATGAGTGTTCCTGTCTCTCCGCGTCCACGCCGACATTTGTTGTTTTGGGACTTTTTGATAAAGGCCATTCTCACTGGAGTTAAGTGATATCTCATTGTGGTTTTGATTTGCATTTCCCTGGTGACTAGAGATGTTGATCACTTTTTTATATGTTTCTTGGCCATTATTCTGTCTTCTTTTGAAAAGTTTCTATTCATGTCTTTTGCCCACTTTTTGATGGGGTTGTTTGATTTTTTGTTAATTTTTTTAAGTTCTATATAGATTCTTGTTATGAGCATTTTATCAAATGTGTAACATGCAAATATTTTCTCCCATTATGGATGTTGTCTGCTTGCTGTCATCATACTTTCCTTGGCTGTGTAGAAGCTTTTTAATTTGATCAAGTCCCATTTATTTATTTTTGTTGTTGCTGTGATTGTTTTGGGGGTCTTCTTCATAAATTCTTTGCCTGGGCCCATGTCTATAAGAGTTTTTCCAACATTTTCTTCTAGAATTCTTAAGGGTTCAGTCTGTTATCCATCATGAGTTGATTTTTGTGAGAGGTGAGAGGTGTGGATACAGTTTCAATCTTCTGTATGTGGTTATCCAATTTTCCCAGCACCATTTATTGAATAGAGATTCTTTTCCACAGTGTATATTTTTATCTGCTTTGTCAAAGATTAGATGACAATATGATGATGCTTTTATATCTGGGTTCTCAGTCCTGTTCCAAAGGTCTATATCTCTGTTCTTGTGCTAGTACCATGCTGTTTTGGTTATTATAGCCTTGTAGTAAAGCTTGAAGTCTGGTAGACTGATGCATTCCAATTTGTTCTTTTTGTTTAAGATTTCTTTGGCTATATGAGGTCTTTTCTGGTTCCATAGGAAGCACAGAATTATTTTTTCTAGATCTTCAAAGAATGATGATGATATTTTGATAGGGATTGCATTAATTCTGTAGATCACTTTAAGCAGTATAGACATTTTAACAATATTCATTCTGCCAATCCATGAGCATGGTAGCTATTTCAATGCTAAAATTTTAACTTCCCTGATTTGATTCTCAATTAAACACCCAATATTTACATTTTATATTTCCTGGTGATTCAATTATTCAAACAAGAAATGAATCTTCATAGTGTCATTTTGTCATGTGGTGCTGCTATTTTTCATTCCTATATAAAAGGAATCGATCAGTTGGAGTAGCTCAAAAACCACTGTGAGAATGGCACATATATTTAATGGCAAAAACAGTGAAATTAGTGTGTAGCATGTATCAGACCTAAAAGCAGGAGAACTAGAAAGCATACCATTTTGTTCATGCCTTCCACAAACATCTATTAAATTCTCCCTCTGCCTCCTGACATTGCTTTAGATGCTAAGGGAGGGGCATATAATTTCCATTTCATGAAGCTTACAGTAAGAGTGTAGTATGTCAAGTGGAATAAAGTGTGGTATGACAAAGGGAGTGTTATCTTATATTTTATTGATTCCCTCAGTGCATTTGAATAAGCTCTATTTCCTCACCTTCTCCTCCTCCTCCTTCTTCTTTTCTTTCTTATTCAAAGTTCAATTTATAAAAATTGGAAAATGTAGAATTTCAACCAGGCAACAAGGTATTGTAAAAAAGTCTGTACAAAAGAATATTAATGACAACACATGGAGATATAATCATTAATTTTAACTAAATCCCTAGGACTGAAATCATATATAGTGCTTTAAATTATTTGAAATTAGTAGTAGAGAAACCTTCTTAAAACACCAAAATGCAAAAATTCAACAAGAATCGCTTTTGGGGCTGTAATTAACTATTATGAATTTTATAACAATAATATTCATTCTGAAAATGCTTTTCTCTTGAATATCCACTCTAAGTCTTTTTGGGGAAAACAACACAAGCAGGGAAAGAGAAAAATATACAACTTGTTCTACAAAAAGGACTATTTTTGGAAAATACTTATTTACAGATCAAGCAAGACCTTCAATTTTCCAAGGCTCTTTGGAGTTCTTTCCTGTGCTCAGACACCTGCTTTGTCGTCAGGGGAAGCAGATTCTGGCAGAGACCCTGGACTCTGGGGAGGTTGTGCAATAATCATAGTTGCCATCACTGGAGGCCAGGCGCAAAGACAACACAGCTCTATCCTTGAACTTGGCTTCTCATAGGTTGTTTCAAGAAGTGCACAACATTGACTATCTTGGGTGAGGTTCTGTAAAGTCCAGCGAGAAGCAGAGCATTTTCAATAAAGCAATCTCACCAAAGTGGCTCAGGATAAAGTCAGTCAACTTCAAAATCACCACTGGTTCCTTGTATCTTTTTACCACAGTTTATTTTCTTAGATTCCTGAATAACTTATAACAACCTTCACTGAACTACACATTAAATACATAAAAAGATATATAACTATATAAAGTGACATATTAATATAAGGAGCTGTTATGTTACAGATGTAAATATAAAAAGAGACAAAAGAATCAGAGCACTGCTAAGTATAATGAGATTCAATTAGGCAGAAGTGGCTGGGAGTAATGAAGTTGAACTAAGAAAAGTCATCCTGAGAAGTAATATTGAGGAGGAATCTGCTGTTGATTGGAACCATTCTTTTATTTGTGGCATTTAAAAATTGCTGAACAAAAGCTTCAGACTCGGTATCCCCTTATTAATAATAGCAACACCAAGGGGTGGCTTTGAGGAATTCTTGATACCCCAATAATCTCTATCAATATCCTTAGCTGCATTACACAGAAAGAAAAAAATATGTATGATTTTATGTACTTTAAAGTATTAATAAAGCATTTTTAAAAAAACTTTGCAGGTATACCCTAAATAAAAACAGCATATTTATTTCAGAAGTCACTTAGCATCTCCTTCCAAGCTGATTTGTTTTCTAAGCTTTGACTTTATAGACATGGTGGAGTGGCCCCTGAGTAAATGACAAAAGTTACACAAAGAGTTATTCCTAACTCCTAGGATGTATTAGCATTTTGCCATCATTGGAAATATACCCTAACCCAGAATTCATTCTAATGTAAATTTAGAGGTAAATAATTTTCTTCTTTTCTTTCCTGAATTATTATGGTACTTACCATAAATATCTAACACTAAATAATGTAGTGCCATGTCTATTAGTAATCATATGTCTATCTTCGGCTTCCCTCCCTCTGAATGTGGCATAGGGAAAGTAGAGGTTCTCTGTGATGTGGCCAAGTGAACAAATCACATCCATCTCAGTATGAGAGTCTGGCAGTTATCAGAGTCTAGGCTGAGAGGATTTTGCTTGCATTGTAGGTAATAAAGCCTCCTGAACCGAGGTCTAATGCCATTGTGGCTAACATCAATTTAAAGAGAAGCTGGGCAAATTGCCTAACTGAAATTTGATCACCATTTTTTGCCAAATGAATGCAGGGGGAAAGAAATGAAAGAAAATGAAATGGCAAATGTTTCAAGAGAGCTTGATACATTGTTCTGGGGGTATCTATGACCACAGGAGATTTTTCTGGATACATGTTTTCCCAGGCCTGGAGAGGATTTATCCAGAGCTCCATGGAAGCCAGAACACGAGGGACAATATCCAGAGAAAATGTCTTCTACTGTTCTATTCCCATATCCAATTTTTACAAAAAACAATGTAGCCAATGCTGTATTATCCTGTAAGTCTCTTTACTAAGTTCTATCACTTGCAGTGTGGAGATAGCTCTTTGAGAGACAGGAATATATAAAAACAATGATTTTAAATCAGCCTACTAGGTACCAGGCACCTTGCACAAAGCATTTAACAAATAATATTGGATGTTTATGCCACTGATATATTTTTCTAAAACTAAGAGAGAAAGCAACGAGGATATGCCACATTTCTGTACTTGGGCTACTGGCCAGTCATAAGAGCTTTTCAGGCCTGGGTTTTGAAGGTAATAAAACCAAAATTTTAAATGAGTCCATCTTTAGAAATTACTGCAAAATTACTTAAAGTCATTTTTTTTTGAATTCTAACAACAAAAATTCTCTAAAAACATTAGTGATGGCACAAGAAAACTTAAACGTTAAAAGAAAATAACAGGAGGAAAAAAGCCTACCTTGGCTTCACAAGAAGCTTTTATGAACTCTCCCTTTGGAACCATTTGTGTTACATTTAGATAACTAGAAAATCTATGAAGAGAGAAAAATAACTAGGGTATTATTAAAACTCTTCCACGAAGAACAAAACCCTTTACCAGACAGGAGATGGCAAAGCCCTCCATCTGAAAATGAAAGCCCATGCATGCCAGGAAGAGGGCTTAGCTCTTGGATAGCAAGCATAGGGAAAGGCTGTCTTGTTTTATAGGCCACAGAAGGGATGTAGGCTGCCTTGATAGGAAGGTGAATAGTCTCATATTTAACTGTGATCACAATTACAAAAATGGAAAGGGTTGGATGGTCATGGTCCATCATCTGGCACATAGATAGACAGAATTGTGGAAGAAACATTAAGAATAGCAGAAAAGTTATCCTGTCTTCAAAAGCATTTGTTGTGTGGTATTTCCTTTGACATTTCTAGTGATCTCTGTTTTGAAGACATGGACTCAATCCTGCCCACATTGTGCTCAGGGTTTAGTCCAGAGCCATGCTGCTGGTGCTTGCCCGTATTGGTGCTGGCTTGGCTCTGATCTGTTCATTGAGCCAGCCCTGATTTCATGGCTATAATGATCAATAAAGAGAAATATAGAAAATATCACATATGTAGGGATTACACCAGATTTGCAGGTAAACTTTCCCAAATAGCAGTAGCCTACGGACTCTCAGCCTAGCCTTCTCATTTTCCCAAAGTTGTCATGGTGACATGCGTGTGAAGTTGGGGCAATCTCAGCCTGGGAACTTGCAGTGCCCCCGTGGACCCCATCTTCTCTGGTTGTGTGCCACTCCTCAATTCTAACCTGTCACCTTTCTTTCATGTCTATCACCTTGCAAGTCTGAGCGATATTGTAGAATAATTATTATCATAAATTTGTTTTCCATAATCCCATGGTGATGGTGGTAGGGTTCTATTTACTCAGAGTCCAGAGGGAAAAGACTTAAAGGAATCCAAATATAATTCACATTCCTATGAAAAAAATATGAACCTCTAATTTCTCTTCAGTAATGTTCTGTCTTTATATAACTACCCAAAGGAAAAGAAGACTTTTCATCAAAAAGATACATGTACTTGAATGTGTATTGCAGCATAATTCACAATTGCAAAGATGTGGAATCAACCCAAATGCCCATCAACTCATGAGTGGATATATAACTAATGAGAAACAATCCAAGAAAAAGTGAGATAGATCAATTTTAGAAATTAGAATTAAGCAGCCACCCCATTTAAGTATATATATTTACATATATATATTTGTGTGTGTGTGTGTATCTCAATAGACTTGGGGGGGAAACTTTCCTGATACCCAAAATGGAGGGAACTCTGCCTTTCACCCATGATATGTGGTTGCCAAAGAGTAATTCCCAAATCCAAGCATCAGGAAACTGGTTTGGGAGATAGGAGGATGGGAGCTAAGCTTTCCCAAGACAAAACTATATAGCATTATTTGTAAATTTCATGGCTACACTTTGAATCTGTAAGTCCAATTGGATCCTTCATCTAATTCTATCTCACTAGGGACTTGCTCTCCAATAAGGGGTTAAAAGCTAAAACACTTTATTAAAAGGAATATAACATTTTTTTTTTTTGCTTGAGATAAGTAATTGCATTTTATTTGGATAGTCATTCAATTATCACAGTGTCATTGGAGCTTTCACTGACTAAACAATTTAAAATAAAGGCAATGCTTGATTTACTGTCTGTCTTCCCCCAAAAGATTTCGGCTCTAGCAAGGCGATGATTCTTTTTCTTTTGTGAACTGCTGTATTCCCAGTATTTTGAAGAGTGCCTATCAAATTGAGCCACTCGCATATTTGTGGAATGAAGGAATGAATAAATGAATTGGAAAGTAAAATCATTTAGATGGCAAACATTCACCCAGTAATGCTAGACTGTCAAGGCCATAGCTAACAGTAATATTGGACAGAAGGTTGACTTTGTCCTACTTAGTCCCTGACACCAACCACTTCAGTCAACTAGTGAACTTCCTCTGGAATGGAGAAGATGACAGATGTTGGTGTGGAATGTTCCTATGGATCGTGGCTACATTATGGAACTTACATGGAGAGGAATCATATGTCAGGGCTGGACCACAAAACTATGGTTTTATTTCATTTTTAAATATTATTTTAATATGGATAACAATAAGGTAATCAGAAAAAGTATAGTATAGTGTTAAACTGTATATGGCCAAAAGGCTGACACAAAGAAATACAATGCAAAACTGTATATCATTACAAAAACAAATGGAAAATCCTGAGCCTGCTTGCCAGGGACACTATTTTTTTTAAAAAGATTAAGATCTGTAAAAACATGGATAATTATAGCATCACATTTATTATACTTTAGCCAATGGTAAAGCACACATTCATATGATGCAGTTTCCCCCCAGGTGTTCAGTATAAATATAGATGCTGTCTTTTGAGCTGAATCACAAATTATAAAACCTTAGCAGAGGGAAGACAGCAGAAGCTGAGTGAGAGCACACACATGGATGGAGCACTCTGCCTCCTTGGGCGAGACGTTCATGTTTTTACTTATTTAATCTGGCCATCCTTCTCCTTTAAGTAACCAGCCATGATAAGCATGACCACATATTGCATTGTCTTATTTAACATGGGCATTCTTGATAAATATGAGTGTGCCGGAGACTTGTGCCATTCCTAAACCAAGAGCATAGATGACATGATTGCTCAAAAGAAGCATGTCTGTTGAGGGTCACATGGTGGTTTTTAATGACAATGTAATTCCCCAGACATGTCAAAGTTCGGTATAAATAACTCTCAGCTTCCTTACTGTCATCAGAGAGAATGAGGCAGTCATGATAACACTTGGCAGAAAACTACATACTAGAGTTTTGTGCACCTGAGAGCCAGCATTTGTGCTAGGTGGGTAGGCGGGGGTGGTGCTGCAGAACAGTAGAGAAGGTCTGGTTGTTTCACCTAAACTTGCTTCTCCACCTCTCAATGGACACGAAAATGAGGCTCCATTATTGCAGTGTTCTGGGAAAGCTAACCATCAGACAATTGTCAGTGAGACACTTTTTTCAGCCCATCTCTGGGCTCTTTACACTGTACACGATAAATAGAATCGCCACTATCTTTCTTTATTCGACACACAGTATCACCCATCAATGGGATAGATACTATGCTTAAGATACAAACACAGAAAATATCCTCAACAATTGTAAGAAGTTCACAATCTAGTTGGGAGAAGAAATGTATAAATATATCTTTACAATGCAAGGCAAAAGGGGGAAAATAACTATATTCTTGCAATATAACAGGCATGTAAATATATCCTTATAATACAAGACACGAGTGTTATAAATGTGAGCAAAACAGGTGTTCCAGGGTAAAAGAGAGTGAACAACTAAGGGAATCTTATTTTCAAAGGAGAAATTAAATAATAGTTTTAAAAAGAGTTAATGCTGTACTGTCTATAATATAAAGCTAAACAATGTCTTCACAGGCAGATTAGAGGGGGAATACATTTCAAACTGCAAATCACACACAAAAGCACAGTGAAATGAAAGTGTGGCACGGAGGGGGGTATCAGCTGAGGATGAGGAGAATGTCAGGAACTGAAGTGGGAAGGTTGTAATCATGACAATAGATCACACATAAAATAATCATTTCACTCAACACATATTTAATGAGCACATACTCTATGCCCTGCAGGGGATTTGTGCTTATTTGGTGCCCCCACTATGTTCAGCACTCTTTTGTGGTAGGTCTACACTATGACTAAACTATTATTTAAAATTAAAAGATTGGAACAAAATAAGAGTACCAACTATCCCTATTTCCATTTAACAACATTTTGAAAGTTTTGGCTAGTACAATAGGAGAAGAGAAACAAGGGGGAAAAGAGATAAATGATAGGATGGAAGAGATATTAGTCGGAACCACATTGTTATAAATGAAGATGTCACTTGTCATCTCCAGAGAAATTGCAAAGGAAACAACTCAAAAATATAGTAAAAGAAATGGCAAAGGAATTAAAGTGGTACATTAGAAAATATCTGTTTAACCAAAAGAAGAGAATAATGGAGGAGTTGGGGCACAAAGAAAGATACAACATGTAGAAAAATACTTAGCAAAAAGGCAGAAATAAATGCTTCTTCATCCATAATCACATTAAGTATAAATCTATTGAACTTTCTATTTAAGAGGTAGAGATTGGCAGAATGGATTTAAAAACAATATCCAACTCTATGCTGTCTACGAGAGTCTCACTTTCGATTCAAAGACACAAAGAGATTTAAAATAAAAGGTTGGAAAAAGGTATTCCGTGCATGCAAACAGTAACCTAAAAAGAGATGGAGTGACTATACCAATGTCATGCGAAAGAGACTTTAAGACAAAAATTGTTATGAGAGACAAAGAAGGACATTGTGTAATGACAAAAGGCTCAATCCATCAAGAGGATATCACAAATATAAACATATGTACACTTAACATTAGAGCTTCAAAGTACATGAAGCAAAATGACAGAATTGAAGGGAGAAATGACAGTTCCAATGAGAGCTGGAGACTTCAGTACCCCATTTTCATTAAGGTCAAGGACAGCTAGACAGAAGATCAGCAAGAAGATCGAAGGCTTGAACATTAGACCTACTAGACCTACACACATCTACAGATTACTTCAGATTTGACAGCAGAACATGTATTCTTCAAACCTGCACATGGAATATTTTTCAGCATAAACCATATGTTAGGGCACAAAACAAGTTTTAAAACACCCCAAAAGACTGAAAGTATTTAAAGTATGTTCTCTAATCACAGGGGAAATGAAATTAGTAGTCAGTAACAGAATGAAATTTGGAAATTGTACATATGTGAAAATTATACCAAACTCCTAGATAACCAATGGGACAAAGGAGAAATTACAAGGGAAATTAGAAAATATTTTAAGATATGTGAAACTGACAACATAACATACTAAAACTTACGGGACACGGCAAATGCAGTACAAAGCTGGAAATTAATAGCTTTAAAGGCCTACGTTAAAAAGGAAGATCTCAAACAATAACCCAACCTTCTACCCTAAAACTATAAAAAGAACAGCCAATTTCAGAGGAAGGAGATGGAAAGAAAATTAGATCAAGATTAGGGGACAGATAAACCAAAGAGAGAATAGAAAATCGTAGAGAGAATCAGCAAAACCAGCAGTGGTTCTTTAAGAAAGAAGAAGGGGTCTAAAAATGGTAGGGATGTCCCCTCTTTCAGTCACGATTTTAGTAATTTGAGTCCTTTCTCTTTTTCTTTGTCAGTCTAGCTGATAGTTTGTTAATTTTGTTCTTGCATACAGGCATCTTTGATACTCTAGCGAGTCATTGCATTCCTTCCAAATAAAACGGACTCGGAAGGCCTGGTGAAGTTGCCTGGCTCAGTGCTTCTTAACTATTTGTAAAGAAGAACTAGCTTTTAATTATTTTTCCAATTTTTTGTGGATCAGTGCTTCCATAAAATACAATAAAAATAAGGGCTTAGACAAATGAAATAGAAAGCCTTTGAAATACTACACAAGCTTTTCTTATTATTTTGAATAGACATAGAATTACTCTGTGAAATTGCTGTAAAATTTTCTAAACACTCACTCTCACTTTCTTTACCGTATTGTGGATCAGTGCACACACAAGCCAAAGGCCAGCACTTCGAGCTGTGCTAGTTGAGTAGCATTATCATTTTTCTCCACAGATCCATACCTTTTCAATGATTCAATCAAAGAGTAGATGGCATTGCCTTTCAGACTAACGCAGAACATCAACTTTAAGAGAACTATCCTTTCTCCCTTATCTAGAGCAAGGGAAGAGTTGACAGTTCTGCTTCCAAAGCTGAATGTAGGAGAATGGTAAGTAGACAAAGAGCTGTACTAAAAATAAAAAGCAGAGTTAGTGGCATTGTCAGTATCATAAAAATAAAGTTTCAAATGTTTTACTCTGAGCATATTGCCAATAATATTTTCTAATCACTCCACACTATGGTTGATTTTAAGTCTTTTCTATAAATCTAATTGCTGGACTTCCTCAGAAATGGTTTCTGGCAATTTCTTTCTTCCTTCCTTCCTTCCTTCCTGTCTTCCCTCCCTCCAACCCTCACTTTCTTTCTTTCTTTTTCTTACTTTTCTTTCTTTTCTTCCTTCCTTTCTTCCTTTCTTTCTATGGTTTCCTGTCCCCTTCTACACCTTATAATTTTTTGTTGAAAACTGGATATTTTGAATATTATAACATGGTAAACCTGTAAATTAGATTCTCCCTTTCTTGGAGTTTGCTGTTTTTGACTGTTAAAGGCTGAAGTTATCTATTTATTTAGTGACTTTCCAAACTATTTTTGCAAAGGCTGTATTTCTTGTCATGTGTGATCACTGAAGTCTCTGTTCTATGATCTCAGCTATCAGCTAGTACTTGACAGCTGACAAAGATTTTCTTAAATGCCCAGAGCAAAACAAAACAAACACCCTCAAAACCCAAAACAAACAAACAAACCAAAAAACAAACAAACAAACAAAATCCCTCCCCCTGTCTTTGCAGATTTGTTCTTGGGTGGGTTGCTTGCTCAACCCTAAACCAGGCCTCATACAACTCTGGCGCATGCTTTACCTCCTGCTTTTGTGGAACTCATGGATTAGCCAGAGGCGCAAGCCTGTGTTCCTCTCAGTTATTTTCTGAACGCGTATCTGGCTCTGGATACGTGCATTGCCCTCTGGCTTCCCTGGTATACGTGGTGGCCCTTCAGTGACTTTATTCCCCCAAGACTCTTCCTCCTCAGCCTCCTCCCTAGGCTTTTGCGTCTGTCTGCTACTTGCCCCATCTGCCGTTGCTTGCCCTGGGCAGTTCTGGAGAGCGTGTGCCTTTAAGTGCTTTTGATAGATGCCGCCGCTATGGGAAAGCTGCTCCAGCCTTAGGCGGCAAAAGGAAGCTTATCTTCTGTGCCAGTCCTTCAGGGAATAGCCAGAGAGGTCAAAATTTACGCCCACAGATTTTTGAAAATAAAGTCTATAAAGTCTCACCAGTAACGTGGGCTGCCGTCCATACAGCCACCACTGAACTGGAGCATGAGGGCTGGTAGACAGGTGAGCAACAATAACAAGTGCTTTCTTACTGAAACTCACCAAACTCTTTCTTTTCCTCATGAAAACTCACGTGTAAGTTTGTTTATATTCAAGAGTTCCAAAAAAGTTGATTTGATCAGTTTTTGCCAGCTTAATGGTTGCTTCAGTTAAGGCATTGATTCTTTGAGCTTCCAACTCCTCCAGTTTTCATGACATCACAGTTCAATTCGATGAGGAAAAAAACAGACTTTTCAATAATGGTGCTAAGATATCTGGATGTCTATATGCAAAAAAAATGAAGTTGAAACTTATTCACACCAAATATAAAACTTGAACAAAGACCTCATATAAGAGCTAAAACTATAAAATTCTTAGAAAAAAACAGGGATAAATCTTGGAGACCTTGGATTTGGCAATGGATTCTTAGATATGATGCAAAAAGCACATGCAACAAAAGAAAAAAATAGATAAATGGAAATTTAAAAAAATGAAACACTTTTATGTTTAAATGAGCATTGTCACAAAAAAGAAAGACAATCCACAGAAGGAAATATTTTCAAATCATATGTCTTTTTTTTTTTTTTTTAAGACAGAATCTCGCTCTATTGTCTGGGCTAGAGTGCCTTGGCGTCAGCCTAGCTCACAGCAACCTCAAATTCCTGGGATTAAGCAATCCTTCTGCCTCAGCATCCCAAGTAGCTGGGACTACAGGCATGCACCACCATGCCCTGCTTATTTTTTCTATATATTTTTAGTTGTCCGGCTAATTTCTTTCTATTTTTAGTAGAGACAGGGTCTCGCTCTTGCTCAGGCTGGTCTTGAACTTCTGACCTCAAGAGATCCTCCCACGTCATCCTCCCAGAGAGCAAATCATGTGTCTTATGAGGGACTTATTGCAGAATATGTAAAGAACTCTTAGAAATCAATGATAAAAAGACAAATAACACTATTAAAAATTGAGAAAAAGATCTAAATACACAGTTCTTAAAGAAAAATACACAAATGGCGAACAAGATACAAATGTTACATAAAAGATGCTCAACATTTTTTAGTCTGGAGGGAAATGCAAATAAAAATTACAATGAGATATCATATCACATTTCCACTGTTATTAGAAGATGACTATAATTAAAAACCACCCCAAATAGCAAATGTTGGTAGAATGTAGAGAAATTAGAATTCTCAAACATTATTGGTGAAATGTAACTGGTGGAGCCACTTTGGAATGCAGTCTGGTAGTTCCTCAGAAAGCTAAACACATGGTTACCATTTGACACACCAATTCAACTCCTTGCTACATACCCAAGAGAATTAAAAACATGCCCACACAAAACTTGGGCACAAATATTTATAGCATTATTCACAGTAGCCAAAAGGTGAAAACAACCTTAATTTCCATCAACTGATAACAGGATAAACAAAATGTGCTATTCCATGCAATGGAATATTACCCGAACATACATAGGGATGATGCTGTAATACGCGCTACAATATGGATGAACCTTGAAAACATTATGCTAAGTGAAAGAAGACAGTCACAAAGACTATGGTTTACATGACTCCACTTATATGAAATGTCTGGAATAGGATAATATATAAAGACGGAAAGAAGATGAGTAGTGGCCAAACCTCGATGAGAAGATAAGATTGGGAGGTAAAAGCCAAAGTTGTAGAGGGATTTATTTCAGGGCCAGAAAAATAAAAAATGAATTGTGGTGATGGTTGTACAAGTCTGTGAATACACTAAAAACCATTGAATTCTATACTTTAAGTGGGTGAATTGTATGCTATGTGAATTATAACTCAATAACACTGTTATGAAAAATTTTATAAACCATTCAATAAATTAGGAAACCATGAGTCCATACTGATGTAAATGAAGGAATGGATAAATTCATAGTTTGATGAGGAATGGACATTTCATAATCTCAAAGAACCTCCACAGAACTGATTCAGAAAACTCATCCTTACAATTGATTCTCTTCCCTCTGAACCACTTCCAGCACCCAAATCTCTACCAGCCAGATCAGTCTTCTCCAGAGAAACGGAACCAAGGGGGTAGATAGATATATACTACTCAATAATTATTAATGTATTATATGCACATATAAAGAGATCTATTTCAAGGAATTGGCTCCTGTGATCGTGGGGATTGGCAAGTTCAAAATCTACAGGGCAGGTCAGCAGGCTGGAAACTCAGGCAGGAGTGGGTGCCGCACTCTGAGGCAGACTTTCTTCTTTCTCGGTTTTTGTTCTTATTGAATGAGTCCCAGCCACATTATTGAGGTAATCTCCTTTACTTAAAGTCAATTGATTTTAGATGTTAACCACATCTACAAAATAACTTCACAGCAACACCGAGATTAGTGTTTGATTAAATAACTGGGTACTAGAGACTAGCCAAGCTGGCACATAAAACTAACCCATCTTCTACAAAATGCTTATGAATTATAGAAAACGGGAGTAAGTTCAAAGGGGACCCTGGCAGATCCCACAACATCAGTAAAGGTAGACATAAAAAATGTGCCACCTTATTGAATACAATGAGAAACATACAACATTGTTTCTGGAACATCCCTGCCGAAGAAGAATAAACTGAAAATAATCAGAAAAAAAAAAATAAGCAAAACCCCAATTCAACAAGATTCCATGAAATGAAGCGCCTTTAATCTTCAAAATTGTCAGGGTCATGAAAGTGAAATAATATGTCTGACTCTTCAGTGTGTCTTGGCAATTCTGTCTACCACCCTGACACATCCTTGTGATCATGTAAGTAGATTGCAAGGAATCTTATTCTTTCAGGACAACAGCTCAGATTTCTATCTGAGAAGGAGACAGCAATGATTGGCAGTTACAATTTGACTCTTTGAAGGTAGAGAATTTCTTCACCAAAGACCATCCATCATGTAGGATGTGGTCTGAGTCACTAACAGATGCCCTTTCAAGTTGTCTTTCCATTTCCATGTAACACAAATGCTATTCATTAATGACTCCATAACTTTTAAACTCATATCTTCTGTTAGTTGTGACATGCTCATAAGCTATGTTTTTCCGTTATTAAAGATTTAAGTTGTAAAAGTTTGAAACTTTATTAGAGCAAATTGAAATTTATATCTATGGCAATATCACTGTTTATCATTTGTGCTTCCGTGCACTCTAAGTAGCAGAGGATATGATGTTGGCTTTATTACAGGTCTGGGCATACAAAAGTAGAATTGTGTGACATGTGAATATCATCTTCCATGTGTATTGCCATAGAGAAGATGTTGAGAATTGACCTAACAAATGATAAATTAACCTAAAGGATCTTGCAATTGGCTACTCACTCAGGTTAAATGAAATAGTAAACAAGATTAAATTATTAATAGAAAAATTATAGGCTGAACAAATAAATAAGACCAAAAGCTTTGGCAATGATTTATATGCCAAATAACAATAGGAACACTATAAGTTTTAAAAACTTGATGTAAATAACTAAAACTAGCTCCAGAGCATGTTATGTTCTCAAAAGAAGCGAGAAAATTATGTACAAAACAGAAAATAAACAGAAACTTGCCCCGTGAAACTCCTTCACAGGTTTACCAGGAACACAGGATTCTTCTGATGTTATCCTTGTCTTCAGGTATAAAACTGTTTCTTCTTCTGCTGTATTCTCCTCTATCTTCTCGTACTCATCAATTCTTTTATGTGTGATTTTAATTTTTGAAAGGTTACAATTTACCATTAAGTATGCTTCCCTGAGTAAGCATTTGAAAAAAATGTAATCAGCTCTAATTAGGAGGTTCTGTGGCAGGATTCTTGCTACACAAGTCCCCATTAAAGCTAATGTGAGTAGTTGATGGCTCACGGAAGGGATTCTAAAGTTGTTGCCGATTTTAAAAATGTATAAGTTTATTTATTGTTTATCAGTTGATCCATCCCATCCAACCTCCCAAGAGGAGCCTCTGCAAAGGATAAGGTGACAGAGTAGCAAATGATTATGGGTGAGCTCTTTTCCATAGACCCTTCTGTCACATTTAATACCGAAGTGCAATTAATACATCTTTAATATGACTATATACATCACTAAATGAGAACAGCTGTGAAACCTGAGTAAATTGCACATTCTCCTGAGGCTTGTAGTCACTCTCAAAATGTCAAGATGTACTCAGTCATGAGCAAAGTAACTAAGCCTCGAATGAGTTGGACAGAGTGCTCTTAAGAATAAAGAGTTGAAATATAAAAGAGTTTAAATAGCACAGTTGTTCCGATTATGATCTCTGCATAGACAGAAAAACAAACTTGAAAAGTACTAGATGACTACATAAAGTATGGGAATGTTATTAACTGAAGAATGCCATGAGAATTTATTAATGTCAGTGGGATAAAGTTAAAGGTAAATTGAAGGTGAATAATATTTTTCTTTCCTTTCTATTTTCTGAACAATTAATACAGAATTTATTATCACTGACAATTTCTCTTCACGCATGTTCATTTTGGTCAAATTAACGTCTAAATAAATCTAATCATTAACTCATAATTAGAGCAAATAGCAGCATAAATCTTCATAACGGAAAACTGTGAAGATGATACTGGAAATATTTACAAGTTAGGAATGTAGTACGTTTATCTGTCTTAAACAAAAACACTATATATCTAATATAGCTTCAAATCTTAATTGCCTTTAGGTTATTCGGTGGGGAAAGTAAATTAACTGGAATTTTATTTGGATGGATGTAGTCTGACAAATTTAATTACTTTTTCATTCACTTATTTTTATTTTTGTGTGTATATGCAAAGCTACTGTTATATATTGGTAAATTTTTTAATATTGCTCATACAAAATGTCATGTCTTTATCTGCATATATTAAACCAAGTTGACAAAAAAAAAAATCCATGAACTTAAAAGATTAATATAGTCCTTTAAGACTGTATTATCATTCTTTTTTTTTTTTATTTCAGCATTTTATGGGGGTACAGATGTTTAGGTTACGTATGTTGCCCTTGCCCCCTCGCCCCTAAGTC
>NW_012148363.1:3177748-3181896 GCF_000956105.1 Propithecus coquereli | reverse complement strand
TCCTTTGTTAATTTTTCTTCCAAGTCCTGGATTTTTTTTGTGGTTTCTTTGTGTTGGTTATCCATTTTTTTTTGCATATCATTCAGTTTTCTTACAATCCATGTTTGAAATTCTTCTTCTGTTATTTTAGTGTTCTGAGTTTGGTTAATGTCAATTGCTGAGGAGCCGTTGTTCCTCTTTGGTGGTGTGTTTTCCGTTTGAGTCTTCATACTTCCAGAGTTCTTTCGCTGGTTCATTCCCATCTGGATCAGTTTTTCCTTCTTGCCTTTAGATTTTCATTTGGACAATGACATGCCCTGTTTAGTCTCTGAGCCAGTAGGTGGTGTTTTGGGGTGAGATTCAACCACACCCTTTATGGTGAATCAGTAGATGCAGTAAAAGGGTTAATAGTATGACCTCCCTGTCAGTAGGTGGCACTTGCTGGGCGGAGCGACCTGCAGTGCTGTTTTTGGGTCCTGTATCCAGCTCTTGTTCCTCTAGAGAGGCCCTCTTGTGTCTCAGCTGGTGGGTGGGGCCCTGGGACTTCCAGGTGTGTCCTTATTCTCTACCTCAGTGGGGGCAGGACCAGGAGTGAATCTGAGTGGTCCTGGGTTGGGGAAGCCTGCCTTTAGGATCCATAACTGCTGTTAGCAGGGGTCAAAGGTCTGTTCTTTGTTTCTGTGCAATGCTGCCAGGAGGGGCTGAAATGGGTCCACTCAGCTGAAAGTCTGGGCTTGGGGGTGGGGCTGTCTGAGACCCGCATTCTGGAGCAGGTCTCACCCCCCTCCACACTCTCCCTCTTTGTGGTCTCTCCCAGTCCTCTGCCAGCAAGCAGGATCTCCCCTGGCTGTGACATGCGCTGGGAGGTTCCCTGCCCAGAGTCGCAGCCTGAGCTGGGTGCAGAGCCCTCTTTTGGGAGGAGGGTTGCCGCTCAGGCACACCGATCTGCCCCTGTAGGCGCACACTCCTCAGTAGGCTCTTTCACAGATCTCCCTTCTGTGCCCCAGGGCAATATGATCATGACCCGTGTGTTTGGGCTCTGGTCTGCAGGCCTGTTCCCTGGGCCCTGGAGATCAATCCCTTACCCTGCCTGGGGGAGAGGTGCTGGTCTTGAAACACCTACAGGGTGCCCAAGGTGATCTATTTCACTCCACCTCGGGATTTGCCTCCCTCTCCTGGAGTCCCTAGGCAAGCAGCCCCTGGGAGGGCTGGCAGGTAGGGAGCTCACAGTCTGAGTACCCCTCAGTCTGCTGTAGGTCCCCAAAAGGAAAGGTCCCGTTCCTTGGAGATGCCTCCATGTGATGGCTAAATTGTCCCTCTGGGCACCCACGGGTAGGGAAGCAGAAGGAGAGAATGGAGCAATATTGCATCTGCCGATAGGTTTGGGTCTGTGTCCCACCCCTGGGGAGGTGTCCGGAAGGAGCTGGGAGCCCGGTGCCATGTCTGCAAGAGGCCACCGCTCACTGGCGGCAGCCGTCTCTGTGCTGGTGTGGGCAGATCTCTCCAACCGCTCAGGAGCCACCTGCAGTCCGAGATGCAAGGGAGGGGAAAGTTATCTGCTCCACCTACCCTTGTCGCTGGTCTTCAAGCCTCTCGGGGACCTTTCTCCTTCCAGTTCTCCTCCACAACATCTTTCCGTGGAGTCTTCTGTAGTTTTTGGCACCCTTCCTTCTGACCCTCACCCAATCTATGTTTCTCTGCTAGTTTATTTTTTTCTTTTTCTTCTAAAATTTGTCTTTTTTGCAGAGACATTCTGACTGGTGGCTTTTCTCGTCCACCATCTTCGCTCCCAGTATTATCACTCTTGCTGATCAAAGCTCCACATGAGAAATTCCTTGAAGTCACTGTAATACTTCATGTACCATAAATTAAGCCAGCCAGATTTCTATTTGGCCTTCCACTCTAAAGAACTAGATTCAGTCTCAGCCTTTAGTTTAGAACTATTGGCATTCAATTCAAAATCCCTACATCTTGTTTTTGTTCCACACTACCCTCCTAAGTATTAGCTAAACCTACACAAACCTGTTCTTGGTACCAAGCCCTTTCCCTCTTCTGACATTTATAGTCCCCGTGTCCTTGGAGCTACATGGTGACATGGCACCCTGCAGAATCAGGATGTAGTCCCACCCAAAATTTGGTTTGGATGTCAAAACTGATGAAGCCACATACGTACCAAGAGGGTATGAAAAGGTTTATTACTTACATAATAAGGCTTTCTGGGGAAAAAGTAAGGCAGGCATCCCAAGCTGGTCCCAATTGGCTTGAGAGAAGGGGTTTTATTGTGGTTGAGGCTGGTATGAGCATTCCTGTACACTCATGAGCAGGAGGTTGCAGAGTTTGAATCTCATACAAGTGCCTATGGAGGGAGCACTTAGGCTTTCTTATCAGCGTTCCCAGATCTGGTGCACAGGCTGAAATGGGAGAGGTGAGGCTTAAGAGGTGTCAGTAGTCAAAAGTAAAAATAAGGAGTTAGCTCCTGTGTTACCCATAGAAAAGGTGACGTCCCTTCTGTTGTGTCTGGGGGACTCCAGGGTGTTTCATGTTGGCCACTTCAAAGGTATGGAAATTTCTATTCCCTTTCTCTACACAAACAAGCTTTCTCCATGTGCATCTGGGCTGTGTAACAGTGGATACTAGTGGGTTATTTAACTATTCTCTGCAAGAGAGCTATCTAGCTGTTTCCTTCTCACAGAACAACTTCACAGTGTTTTATAGATTTAGTTAAATCAATAGGGATGCTGTGAGTGAAGAGATATTGAGGTATTGTGTAAGGTCAGCAAAGAACCAATTTGACTCAAGTCTTAGCAGTGTCCCCGTTTCCCACTATGTGCAATAATTTCATAAATACTGTCTCAGGTGTGCATATGTGAGCTTGAGTACTACTGTCTTAACCCCTTGTGACATCGCAGGATTTTCAAATAATTTCTCCTATTCAATTTCACCTTCATGAGTAGAATGGCATATGTTTAGACTGTTGAACTTGACTGCTATTGCTACCACTATTTTCTAACATTTGGTTGTTCAGGGGACTCCATGTCTAACCTAAACCAGTAGAGTAAGATATTCTTGTTCCCCATTCGTTGCATTTTAAAGCAATCACAGCTTTTCCATATTGAAATCTCTTTGGCATTATAAATAGAACGAATTAGAGAAAATCTTATCTGTAATCATATTCTGCAATAAAAATTTAAATTGTATCAATCAGAGATAATTTCTCAATTCTGGAATCCTTTTCTCTAGAATTTATCTCCTCTAAATACTTTTCATTAATGCATCTCCTGATATAAATTGAAAATGATGGAGGTAAGAAGCAGATGCTGCAACACAGGTGCAGATGTAATACGTTTCTTTTTTGTGCTATAGATTATTTGCAGTCATTTGCACAGGATAACCATTTGTAAGTGAGGTCTATGAGCCCACCCCCTGCAATTAATTTAACATGGGTGTGTTTTTGGCCTCAGCATTTCTCTGCAGGCCACTTAAATGGGATGTTTGTATGACCCTCAAATATGATGCAGAATTTATTCCCTATTAAACATGATCCCAATTGTTTATATAGAAGAGAATTTTTCTACCATCTCAGAGTTTTCTCACTTTTGCTCAATTAGCATCACGTTTGCAAAGCAAAAGATAAATCAAGAAATTCTATAACATTAGTCATGTAATCACACAGACTAATTGCTTTCCCAACAACATTTAAAAACAGCTGGCAGTGCAGCCTCTCTACCCATGGATTATCCCAGAACATATAATTAGAGCAGCAAGAGACCTTGAGAGAACACTGGTGCAATTCCCTGGTCCTTCAGGAAGGCCTGCAACTAAATCATCCCAGACAGAGGCACATTTGTCCTAATTTTAAGGAGCTCCAGGGACAGAGCTCTCACAACTTACTATTCTGAATAGAGAGCAATCCTTTCTTACACTTAAACAATCTCTCCCGTTAGAGTCCAAGTCTGTTCATCTGTTTCTGGCTGTTGTTTGAGATGGAGAAAGGCCTCCCCAACAGTTCTTATGTCATGTACTCTGTCCACACGTCAATTCCTTCCTCATGGAAGTTTTGTTTTGCTTTGTTTTCCAAAATTTTTTAAATACCTTAAACACTTTAAAATTTCTGTGGCAACTCTCTCATCTTTCTAGAATTTATCTACATTCCTCTTCAGATCTCTAAT
>NW_012148363.1:3163702-3165327 GCF_000956105.1 Propithecus coquereli | reverse complement strand
TTCTATTTTTAGTCATTAGGAAATCACTATTATTCCTATGACAGCTTTATTAAGGTATACCTCACATACCATACAATTCATGCTTTTATAGTGTACAGTTCACTGCTTTTTAGTATATTCACTAGGTTGTACAGCTATCACCATAGTCAACTTTACAACATTTTTGCCACCTCATAAAGAAACTCTATACTCTACAGCTTTTATCCCTCTATCCTCCCATCCTCCCTAGACTGAAGTAACCATGAATCTGCTTTCTGATTTTATAGATTTGTCTATTCTGAATATTTCATATAAGAGTCAGTCATATTATATGTGGTTTTTTGTTACTGGCTTCCTTCACTTGGTATACTGTTTTCAAGGTTCATCCATGTTGGAGTAAATGATACTATATTGTATAGATATGCCTCATTTTTTAATCCATTAATCAGTTGATGGACATATGAATTGTTTCCACCTTTTGACTATTATGAATAATGCAGCTATATACAGTAATGTATAAATTTTTCTATAGGCATGTGTTCTTTTTCTCTTGGTAATAGATCTAGGTGTGGGATTGCTGGGTGATATGGTAATTCTATGTTTAATATTTGAGAAATTACCAGACTATTTTTCAAAGTGGCTGATTATTTTACATTCTTACCAACAATGTACAGCGGTCTGACTTTCACATCCTCACCAACATTTATAATCATCTGTCTTTTTGATTGTAGTCATCCTACTGGTTGTGAAGTGGTATCTCATTGTAGTTTTGATTTGCCTTTGTAAGGGTTCTTTATATATTCTAGTTATAAGTCCCTCATCAGATCTGTGATCTGTAAATATCTTTTCTTATATCATTGGTTGGCCTTTCATTTTCTTGATGGTATCATTTGAAGCACAAAAGTTTTGTATTTTAATGAAGTCTAATTTATCTGTTTTTCCTTTTGTTGTTCATTGTTTGGTATTATCTTTAAGAATCCATTGCCAAATTTGAGGTCATGAAAAATAAACTTTATGTTTTCTTCTAAGAATTTTATAGTTTTATCTCTTAAATTTAAGCCTTTGTTCAATTTTGAGCTGATTTTTATATATCGTGTAAGATAAGGGTCCAACTTCATTCTTTTGCATGTGGATATTCAGTTGTCCTAGTACCACTTGTTGAAAAAGTCCTGAAGTATTATCATGTGTAATAACAAATAGGTATGATTTTCTGACATATTCTTAAAGATTTTACCACCTATGGCCTTGAAAGATACCATCAATAATTTTCTTTTCTTGTCTCTCTCAATGTTTTCATATCAGGGCAATGCTGGCCTCTTAAATGAACAAGTAAAAGTTTTCCTATTTCTTTGAAAGATTTTGTGAAGAACTGGTGCAAGTTCTCCTTTCCTGAGAATATTCACCAATAAACTTCTCTGGCCTTGAAATTTTCTGAGTGGGAATATTTATAATAATGAATTCAACTATTTAATAGATATTCAGCTGTTCATATTTTTCTACTTCCTCACTAGTGAGCTTGAAAAAATGTATTCTTTTAGAATTTGTCTATTTCATTTAAGCTGTTGAACTTAATAAAATGAAATTGTTCATGATATTTCTTTATTTTCATTTTGACGTTTAGAATCTGTAGTAATGTCTGCTCTTTC
>NW_012148363.1:3161791-3163652 GCF_000956105.1 Propithecus coquereli | reverse complement strand
TTTTTGCTCTATTTTTCATGAGGGCACCACTTTAAGGATCAGAAAACTGAATCTGTCCCATCTGAAAGGACAGCAACTAGAGGGATCAAACAGAAGACATAAAATTTATGCTCCAAGTTCTGTTAATGAATCATCCAGAGAACATCAGCTAGTCAGTTTACTCCCATCTTTTCTTAGACATTTTGTAACGTTAGCTATTTTTTTACTTTATCTATTTGTAACATGTTAACACTGCAGGTGCTTTTACTACATGGGTGTTGGAACTTTTTCAGGGGCAGGAATTTTTTCTTCAACCTAAAGATATTATTTTAATGCAAAAATCATACTGTGTATATGTATGATCTATTCTGGAATGATGGTCTATATGAAGTATTATGATTTACTCTAAAAGGAAAATTCCCAGTGTTTGCTTTGAGGTTACAAATAAATTTTACAGTTAGGGGCTATAAAGGATCCTAGAGCTGACCTAAATTTCAGGAGAGCTGCGGTTAAAGCATTTTAGGCCATTTCCAAATCCCAAAGCATTGAGACTATGGCTAGAATCTCAGTTCCTCAGTTTCCGCTTGTGATACTAATATTAGTAGATAATGCTACTAAAATGATTTATTTGAAGTGGTAACTCATGGATTAGAGCCAAAAATGGAGCAATAATCAGAATTCAACACTGGCTAGGATAGCTCCTTAGCATTTGCTATGATTATATAAGTGGACTCTCATGTACAAATCAAATACATAGTTAAAAGTTTTTAATGTTTACTTTTTCCCTTTCTGCTTTTTATTGTGAACTTCATATAGTGGCTTTAGAAATTCTGATAAAATTAATATATATAGAAATGCACAGAATATCAGTGTACAATTAGATGTTTTGATGCATTTATATAACAGGATAACCATGCCTTCTGTGAAGATACAGAACATGTTCATTACCCCAAAATATTCTTCATATTCTATTCCCATAAATCCCTATTCCCCACAGGGAAAAACTGTTCTAATTTTAAAGATCATTAGTTAATTAGCTTTGTCTGTTCTTGAGTTTGTCATAAATGGAATCATACAGTATGAATTTTATGTTTGGCTTTTTCATATGGCATAATATTTTGTGGCTCTATTCTGTTGTGTTGTTGCTATGGGTTTGAATGTGTCCTTTCCAAAATTCAGGTGTTAAAACATGATGGTCAATGTGATAGTATTAAGAAGTGGGCCTTTTTGGAGGTGATTTGGCCATGAGGCTTCTCTCTCATGAATGGGTTTAAGGCCATTATAAAAGAGAGTTCACACAGCATTTGGTTCTCTTGCCCTTCTGCCTGATGCCATGAGAGGACACAGGGTTCCTCCCCTCCAGAGGATGCAGAAACAGGTACCATCTATGAAGCAGAGAGCAACCGTCACCAGGCAATCAAACCTGCTGATGCCTTGCTCTTGGACACCCAGCCTCCAAAATTGTGAGAAATACATGTTTGTTATTTATAAATTACCCAGTCTCAGATATTTTGTTATAGCAGCATAAATGGACTAAGACAAATGTGTATTATATAGCTCATTATTTCTTATTGAATAGATTCTAATGTGTGAACACACCCCAATTTGTCTATCCATTGTCAAAATCATTGACATTTGCTTCATCTTTGAGCCTAGGATCCATATAAAATTTTTTAAAAATTTATTTTGATGGAGTTTCAAATTTATTATAAAATGGAAGATAGTACAAAGAACTGTAATATACTCTTTAATCAAATTCAGCAATTGCTGTGGAGAAAAGGGAACAATTGCATACTGTTGATAAAAATGTAAATTAGTACAGCCATTATGGAAAACAGTATGGAGGTTCTTCAAAATATTAAAAAAAGAACTACCATAAGAT
>NW_012148363.1:3147567-3148695 GCF_000956105.1 Propithecus coquereli | reverse complement strand
CAAAACAATAAACCAAAAGAAATTTATGCCAAGACACATCCTAATTAAAATTTTAAAAACAAAAGACACAGCCTTATCCAATATGGCAGTTCTCCAGCAGGGGGATGAGCGTGCTCCCAGATCCCCGTTTCTTAGCACCCCACCATACCCTCCTGTTGGGTATGTCCTAGATATCAGCCTAGGCAAAGAATTTATGAAGACCCCAATGGCAATCACAGCAACAACAAAAATTAATAAATGGATCTGATTAAATTAAACAGCTTCTGCACAGCCAAGAAAACAACAGAGTGAATAGACAACCTACAGAATGAGAGAAAATATTTATATGCTACACATCTGATAAAGGGTTGATAACCAGAATCTACAAAGAACTCAAGCAAATCAGCAAGAAAAAATCAAACAACCCCATTAAAAAGTGGGAAAAAGACATGAACAGAAGCTTTTCAAAAGAAGATAGACAAATGACCAATAATCATATGAAAAAGGCTCACTGTCTCTAATCATCAGGGAATTGCAAATCAAAAACACTATGAGATATCAACTAGTCTCAGTGAGAATGGCTTTTATCAAAAAGGCCCAAAACAATAGGAGTTTGCATTCCCACTGAGAGCATATAAGTGTTCCTTTCTCTCTGCATGGATGCAGAAATCATCATCACATCATCTGATACTCAAGACAATGATATTTAAATGTGGGCATGAAAAGGGGACCTAAACGGAAGTAAGCCTCCCACACTCCACTAGAAGTGAAAAAATGCTGATCACCAGTAGGATTGTGATGCTGCATATGTATATCGTAATACCCAGTACAACTACTACAAAAACTATACAAATAAACCCACTCAAAACATAAATAAGTCAAGATGGAATTCTACAAAATTTCTAAATAACCCACAGGAAGATAATAAAATGAAAGCAGATGAATAAGATACAGAGGAAAATAACAGAAAACAATTAATGAAATGGCAGACTTAAGCTCTAGCATAGCAATAATTAACTTAAATTTAAATTATCTAAATTCACCTATTAAAAGACAGAGATTAGCAGAGTAGATTAAAAAAAACGACCTGACTATATACTATTTACAAGAAAGTCACTTCAAATCGAAAACATAGGTAGGTTGACAACA
>NW_012148363.1:3144398-3147517 GCF_000956105.1 Propithecus coquereli | reverse complement strand
GAACAGTTGGGCAAAGAGAGTGACTGGAAGAAACTGCTACTTGGGGGAGGGGGAAGGGTGGTAACACAAAGAATGAAAGTCTCAAACAAGAGCACATGAACCTCAATCACAGCACAATTTTCTAGGACTGATCCTTCCAGATGAACTTAGTTATTCCCACTTAGGATAAACTGTCAATATCCTATCTGTGGTAGGTGAAATAATGACTACCCAAAGATGTTCAAGTTCTAATTCCCAGATCCAGCAGATACGTAACATGAAAAAAGGGAATTAAGGTGCTAATCAGATGACTTCAAAGTGGAGATATTATCTTTTATATTCTGGTTGGATCTGAAGGGTCCTTTAAAGTGAAAGAGAGAGACTAAAGAGGAGGCCAGAGTGATATAATATGAAAAGAACTCGACCCACTGCTGCTGGCTTTGAAAATGAAGGAAGGGGCCACAAGCCAAGGAATGTGAACATCCTCTAGAAATTGGAAAAGGCAAGAAAAGGGATTGTCCCTGGAGACTCCAGAAGGAACACAGCCCTATGGACACTTTGATTTTAGCCCAATGAGACCCATTTTGGACTTCTCATCTCCAGAACTGTAAAATAGTGAGTTTGTGTGTTTTATGCCACTAGTATTTGTTCCAGCAACAATAGGAAATGAATACACTACCAAAAACAGTTTAAAGTACAGTCAAACTATTATTTTTCTACATTTAGTTATTATAGAAATAATTGAAAATTCATATTTGTCTTCATGATCCAGACATGAATATGCATTTCAGTTCTAACAAAAATGAAATGCAAAGGGAAGTTCAAGGATAAACGACAACATGGTAAAGGTGCAAAACTGGAAGGATGGAAAAGGCCTGGGTTCTTGATGATATGTCTGAGCCAAATAACTCATCCTGAGTCACTCTGTCTTCAGGCTTCATGTAAATATACTGTAAATATTCTATGTTTAGTAGAGTTTAGTAGAGTTTAGCCACTGTTTAGTGGAGTTTCCTATCACTTACAGCTTAAAGATATTTATTATCTCTCTACAGACTTCAAACTTCATTGTAAGTCCCTCTTTCCTTTCAAATACTATTTTCTTGGTCCAGAATGTCCTTTCCCTTAATCTTCACATATCCTGAAATATCGAAAGGTCTATTTTAAATGCAATTTTGTTGTGAGATTTTTCCTTCTCTATCCAGTCCAAAAGAATCTATCCCTGTTCTGAATATGCATAACTATTTTGTATAAATCTCCTTTTGCATACTTAAAGGCATTTATGTAAATATTCTATATCCCTCTGTTAGACAGTAGACAAGTAAGGACAGAATCTACGTATAAATTGTATCCAGTACCTAATACAATGCTTTATCTGTAGCGATTGCTCCATAAAGATTGATTCAATAAAAATGCCCTAAGATGGTATGTTTAAAAATGTCTCTATATAAACAAGACTAGTAATAGAAGGAAAATAGATAATATGATATTTAGGAAAATTACAATAAGGAAGATATTTCTGTTGAAAGAGTCAAAATCAGAAGAATTAGGTAAAGCTAGGAGAGATATTTTTGCAATGGTGGGCCCAGGTCTCATGGTCATCTGGTAATTATATTATGCTTCTGTTCCTTAGATGCTTAAAGTGCTTAGATAAGGAACTGTAATCACTCTTGTATTTCATTAATAGCTCATAGATCAAAAATACCAAACACAAGATGATTTTTGTACAGTCAGGGACACATGATACATACAATAAAGGAAGAGAACATATGGTCCATAGCAATAAATGAAAGTGGCAGATGAAGGATGAGAAGAAAGAAGGCCACAAATATCACTGGATGGGGCCCTTTGCTAGGACAGATGGTGTGATGGGTACTCAAGGCCACTCGGATGAAATGAAGTAGAGCCTGGAGCATGCACTACAAAATGAGATGTAAATCAAAAGGGAGATGTCTTAATAAATGTCTTTCTCCTTCTAAACTCAATATTGTGGCAAAATCTTCTTAAATTTTCCCACTCCATTTCATCCCTTATAATGTTTGATCAATGTTGCATTCCCTTCATACAAAGTTTATTATGTGCAGTATGATTTTGAAAACATATAGTTGTTATTTTATTAGTCTTCTACTAGTTTACTTTTCTTTCCTTGTTTCTTGGTGTCATTGCTCTCATCAATAAGACTACAAACCAACCAGAGATAGAAACTATTGGCTAATCACTGTGTAGAAATCCTTCTTCTCCCCAAACCTAGTGTAGAATTCTGTCTACTATGAGTGAAAAACTGAATTATTAAGAAACTTTTTTGTAAAACTTACCTGATTACCAGGATCTAACAAGACAGCATGGAGTCATTTCTCCCTGCACCTCCTTGGTAAAGTACAAGTATAAACACTGGAAATAATACAAGAGACAACCAAAGGAGAACTTTGAAAGGTGGTAAGAGGAAGAACAATTTGGGACCACAGGACTGAAGAAGAATTCCCATGATAAAATAAATGATCTGGCCTAGAACTTCCCCACCCTGACCCAGCAACAGAAGGTAGCCCACATTGGCTCATCCCCCCCAGGTAGAATGAGAGTCCCTCCTACAACACCAGGGGAGCCCAGCACCACCGGAAAGGGGGATTCTCAAAGCCCTGCTAACAATGAGTAGCTGAGGATGCTGTTTACTCCTTTCCCCAGTGAGATATATGGGATGGAGCATGCAGCAGTTGCAAGACAGATTTTACCCCAACGAGAGATCAGAACAGGGAAGCTTCTTGATCTCGGCATCTGTGAGCCAGGTCTAGGATTCCTGTCCTCAACTGAGAGATTCCGGGTTACCTGGCCCTGGAAAACCTCTTTTGTCCCTTCATGAAGCACCACCCAGGACTAGTGGGAGCCCCAGCAACAACAGATAATCTAAGCAGACCAAAATAATACTAAAAAGTTTCTGAAAATTAAAAAGTAGTTCTAGACCCACATACTAGGTCTAAAAATGGTGACTGCTTGCTAAAATAAGATATTTAAATAGGACTCAGAGTCTCCTAATAGACAAAATGGTCAGGATACAAGAGAAAATCACCCATTATACCAAAAATCAGGAAAATCAAATTTGAATGAGAAAAGACAATTAACTCACACCAACACCACAATGAATCATA
>NW_012148363.1:3140511-3142953 GCF_000956105.1 Propithecus coquereli | reverse complement strand
TATGTTGCCCAGGTTGGTCTCTAAATCCTGTGCTTAAACAATCCTCCCACCTCAGCATCCTGAGTAGCTTGAAATATATTTTAATTATATAAATCACATATCTGTGTTAAAAACCTATTAAAGGTCTGAATGACAGGAGAGAAAGGGGAGCAAATCAGTGTGCTCAACTGAATTTGGGTAGGACACTTACCTCCAATGCTGTAGAATTTAACAGTCATATATAAACACACCATCTCGTTGGGTCCTCCAAATACATCTGTGGAATAAGCATGTCTGATTGACTGTTTCTAGCTAACAATGTGCCCAGACAATATTACAGGTTGGTGTCTAGAGTGGCTGAGATTTGACATGTGGAACAAAGGGAAGTTTTCCTTCTCTCAAAAATCAGACCCTGCGGGATTGAGGGTAAAAGATCGACAAGAGGAAAAGTGATGCCTAAGGCAAATTGGCAAACAAAGAGGTTAAATTGAACAAGCACAATTTGAAAGGCTTGACCTGACTTTGCTCTGAAAGATGAATTTGGAGCAAAGAGTAAGTCCCATTTGTGAGATGTTCGAAGAGAGACCCAAGGAAAGTAAGAACGCTATTAAGAGTTCAGTTGATAGGGTTGAGAGGACTCCCATTTTGTCAAAAACGAGATGAAACAACCTGCCGGAAGTCACGCAATAATTGGTAGAGTTGGGATTGGAATCTAGGGCACTTTTCTCAACGTCATCTGACTTTGAATTTGAAGGTAGATCTCCTAGGGAATATGGCATATGAGAAATTATTCCATGGAAGTAGGGATGTATCACCTTCTTTTAGCAAGCCCAATGAATGAAGTTGTAACTGAGATGTTTACCTCAGCTGAGCCTGTCTTATACACGAATAGACAGATATCTTCTTAGCGCTTTTTGTGCCATGGAGTTGAAACCTGGCATTTTCTGATACCAATATGAGCCAAAAGAATCTCTTCACTCTCATCGCCACTCTACCCTATCCTCTTCTTTCATGGGTATCTCTGCAAGTTATTCCATTTTTCACACTTGGAATGGGCTGTATAGTACAAGCATCATGACTTTTGAAAATTATATTGAGTTTTTAATCTGCATAATTGCACAATTTATGTCAACAGTGTACATGTAAGTAAGAGGTAGCACAAAGGAAGAAAGAGTCCTATTAATACTGTATCCATCACCTAATTAGTTGCCAATTCCTCTCCCCACCAAAAAAGAAAAAAGAAATACTTTGTCAGGCTTATGGTTCTCATGTGGTGGAGTATAATTTTAACATTATTGAGGGGGGTAATAACACTGACAGCATTCAGGAAAGAGTCTGGTATGGTGTATTTTTATAAAACAGCAAAGGATGTCTTAGCATGGGCATGAGCTCTAGAGATGGCATGAACTGTAGTGATAAGCATTAATCTAATCCTTAGTGTCAATTATCTCTACCTGATTTTAAATTCCATGTGAATTGGCAAGAATATAAAGGTGACCAGGGGAAAAAATAGTGGAAAATACTTATATTATTTACATATTAAACATCTACTGAGTTACTGCTGTGTGCACAGAACTAGACAGTTGCTGAGGCAGTGATTGCAGGGGTTTTAAATATGTCTTAGTGACTATGTAATTCGTAATCCAGAAGAAGCATTTTATGCTTTGTTCACATTCAAGACTCAAGTTAAAAATCTTCATCCATCTGGACTTTGATCCACATTATCCAAGATTATTAAAATCTCCTAATGTGAAACCAGTAGACTCAAAATAGCAACATCTTGTAACCACCCATACACTTTGCTTATCTTTATTCATCAAATCACATAAACAGCATGTTCACAACTAAAAATATTTTACTATAAGAATAAAAATCAGTCATTTATCTAAAAGCTAATCCCTGTTGGTAGATACTATAGTATTATTGTTTCACTTTGCTTTGGTCAACTGAATAGAATAGATGCTTGCAGCCCATTACACGTTACATATCAGTGAGAAAATGCAGGAAAAGAGAAAGAGAAATTGGGAAAGAAATGGACATCATAATCTCGAGAAGGAAACAGAATCCCAACCGACATGCAAAACACACCAGCTACTCTATTTTGATTCTAAAGACAAACATCAAAAGTTAGAGAAAATCCCTGTGTCCCAAATTAAAGTATTTTACTATAAGAATAAAAATCAGTCATTTATCTAAAAGCTAATCCCTGTTGGTATATACTATAGTATTATTGTTTCACTTTGCTTTGGTCAAATGAATAGAATAGATGCTTGCAGCCCATTACACATTACATATCAGTGAGAAAATGCAGGAAAAGAGAAAGAGAAATTGGAAAAGAAATGGACATCATAATCTCGAGAAGGAAACAGAATCTCAACCGACATGCAAAACACACCAGATACTCTATTTTGATTCTAAAGACAAACATCAAAAGTTAGAGAAAATCCCTGTGTCTCAAATTAA
>NW_012148363.1:3137615-3139001 GCF_000956105.1 Propithecus coquereli | reverse complement strand
ACAGCAAAAAAAAGAAAACTAAAGACCAATATCCCTTATGAATATAGATGCAAAAATCTCAATAAAATCCTAGCAAACTGAATTCTGCTACACATCAAAAAAATAATATACCACGACCAAGTGGGCTTCATCCAAGGGATGCAAGGATGATTCAACACACACGAATCTATAAATGTGATTTACCATATAAATACAAGGAAAACCAAAAATCATATGATCCTCTCAATAGATGCAGAAAAAGCATTTGACAAAATTCAGCATCCTTTCATGATAAGAACTTTTAACAAAATAGGTATAAATGGAACATACCTAAAATTATAAAAGCTGTATACGACAAGCCCACAGCCAATATCATACTGAACAGGGAAAAATTGAAAGCATTCCTGCTTAGAACTGAATGTAGACAAGGTTTCCCACTGTCACCACTTCTATTCCACATAGTGCTGGAAGCACTAGCCAGAGCAATCAGGCAAGAGAAAGAAATTAAGGGTATTTTAATAGGGAAAGAAGAGGTCAAACTATTGCTCTTTGCTGACAATATGATTTTGTATCTAGAAAACCCCAAAGATTCTGCCAAGAGACTCTTGGAATTGATAAATAAATTGAGGAAAGTCTCAGTTTACAAAACTAATGTACACAAATCAGTAGCATTCCTATACACCAGTAACAGTTAAGCTGAGAATCAATTCAAATACTCAATACTTTTCACAATGGCAGCAAAACAATTAAAATACCTAGGAATACATTTAACCAAGAAGGTGAAAGATCTCTACAGGGAGAAGAAAGAATCGCTGGGGAAGGAAATTGCAGGGGATGTAAAGAAATGGAAAAATATATGATGCTCATGGATCAGCAGAATCTACATTGTTAAAATGTCTATACTACCCAAAGTGATTTACAGATTCAGTATAATCCCCATTAAAATACCAACATCATTTTTTACAGATCTAGAAGAAATAATTCTATACTTCATATGGAACCAGAAAAGAGCCTGAATAATCACAGCCACCTTAAGTAAAAAGAACAAATTGGGAGACATCACTTTATCAGACTTCAAGCTATACTATAAGGCTATAGTAACCCAAACAGCATGGTACTGGAAAAGAACAGAGACCTAGACCAATGGACCAGAACAGAGAACCCAGATGTAAAACCATCCTTATATGGCAAACTGATCTTTGACAAAGCAGAAAATACCACACTGGGGAAAAGAACTCCTATTCGATAAATGTTTCTGGGAAAATTGGATAACCATATGTAGAGAACAGAAACAAGATTCGTACCTCTCACCTCTCACAAAAATTAATTCATGATGGATAAAAGACTTAAACCTAAGGCATGATACTATAAGAATTCTAGAAGAAAATGTTGGAAAAAGTCCTGTAG
>NW_012148363.1:3103249-3135535 GCF_000956105.1 Propithecus coquereli | reverse complement strand
AACCTGAGGACTTTTTATTTGTGACTTTTGTCAGTGATCAAAAAATAAAGATGGAGGAGAGACTGGAAGCAAGGCACATCACGATGGGTTTTTCTGCTGCTGTTGATTGTTTTCACTTTTTTTTCCTTTGTTTTGTTTTTGATTATAATGAAGACTTATTTAAGTGTCAGAAGGGAGTGGTAAGAAAGATATCAAAAATAGTGGGGAGAGAGAAAGAGAGAGAGAATGAGGAAAGGTGTGTTATCCTGGGCTGTAGCTACACGGCCTCTTGACGTAGTGGCTGCAGACAGAGTTGTGTGGCAGCTGAATGACAAACTCAGCAAATCGGAACAACACAAACACTCTGTAACTTAGACATCGTATCTAATTACATTTTTTTGGCAGTAAAATGAATCTACTGTGAGACATTCTGTATCTCAGGCATGACTCACTGTTTAGCACATTTATATCATTGGGAAATACTACAGATGTTTCCTCAAGTAGGTGATTGGATTCTGCACCTATACTGTAGCACTCACTTCAGTATCAAAGAGTAGAAGCCAGTAGCTTATGTTTGCTACAAAAATCTCTATATTTCCATTTTTAAATAAACGTTCGTAAAACAAATATCAAGAAGTCCAAAAAAATTTAAAGACCATAAGAAGACAATCTGCCAGGGTCACAGGCTTACGGTCCAGGTGCTATAAGGCAGGATGCACGACAGCATTAATGCACATTTAGCATAATGACTAGACGTAAGAGAGGGAGTAGAATGCAGTTTGACTCCAAAGAAAAACTGCGACAACATATTTGAAATTTGCAATTTTGAAATCATGGGAAATGAGAACAGAAAAAAACATGAGTAAACAGGATGCTTGGTAATTTGAGGGAAATGAAAAGAACATATTAGAATATAGCAAAACAAGCATGGTGGCCCTGAAGAGAATCTCCAAAACAAAAACATTATTGTTTACTAAAGACAGCGAATGACTTCTAGGAATGAGACTGCTATTTCTTATGGTGTATGTTTCATTTTATCAGAAACTGAAAACTGTTTTCCAAAGTGGCAGAACCATTTTTTATCCTCCCCAACCCCAAGGAATATATGCGAGCTGCGTTCATTCTGCATCCTCCTGGTGCTTGCTATCATTTGGATTTTTAATATTTAACCCATTCTGAAATGTGTGAAGTGTTTTTAATTTTTTTTAATACTTTATTTATAACATAAAACTGGGTTATTTGGAGATAATGAAACATAAGGAAGAAATTATTTCTTCTTCATAATCTCACAATTATAATCTAGTTGGAAGTAAAAGAAAGCCATGGCATTTTTTCAGTAGTATTAATGTTGCTAACATGAGGAACTCATAGTTTTACTTAGAAGGTTATTGATATTTTGGTTCTTAATTTTTCTCAAAATTAAGTGAAATGTTAATGTTTCCCTTTACTTTATCATCAGTTTAGGCACAGCAAATCACAATTCCTCCCACACGATGCTAAATAAATCATATCCAGGAGGAACATTCTGCTCCAGCCACATTCTCTGAACACATTATTTTTTAATTATTATTTTTTTAATGTTTCCAGCCAGTAGTGAAAAAAATTTATTTTCTACTCTTCTTCCTTTATTCCAGGTACTGACTATTTTTGTTTTATTTCAATAGATTTTATAGCTGTAATTCTAAGTCCCTGGAGACAGTAGATGACAGCAAATGCAGGTTGGGCAAGTGAGAGGGCATGCATCGTCTCACCACGTGGGGTGGATTGAGTTACTGGGCACAATGCTGCAAGACTTCTCCCTGTGACCACACCCTTTGCTGTGAAACTTTGCAGTTCTGCCCATAAAAGTCAAGTTGTACTTTACCATTTCTGGAATTTTGACTCCTCCATGGGATGCACTTTGGCGAATGTGTTGTTTCTAATTATGATGCAAGTAGAGGCTGGACGTGAGCTTGCACAGCGGGGCTGCCCTCCTGTACTTTTGCAGTTGGTATGAGAAGAATATGCCAGCCAGCCTGACGGGTCCAGGGCCAAGATGAGAGACTCAGAAATTACCCACTCCAGTGACTGCAGCCTGAAGCCCAGCTACCCCTGGCAACTCCGCTACATTAGGAGGGAAAATCCAGTGCTCATCATTATACGATACCAAGGTTTTGAGGTTGTTTTTTACGGCAGTAACTGACAGGTTCCATATCAGTACATGATAAAGAATAGATTGATTATGAAAATTGATGAGGCATCTAGGTGAAGGACTATGATGAAATCGAAGAGTCACGATGCTCTGTGTGTGTGTGTGTGTGTGTGTGTGTGTGTGTTGGAGAGTTCACAATGGGACAAAGGTGTGAAATTGAGGGGTGTTTTTTAATACCAAGTTGAAACAATTTTATTTCAATGGGGAATCTGTGGAGAAAAGAATGAAATGATAGAACATCATTTAAAATGGAGTTGAGTAAGATGAGGTCAGAAACCACAGGCTGCAGAAATAAACTATTTTCCACGTAATATGGCAGTTCTCAAGAAAACGGATGTTAATTCACTATCTTTCTGTCGTTTTACTTTGGCAAAACCCAGAGGTCCTCCACTGTGGCTTGTATACCATTTGTTATTCTAAAACTGACCCTGGCTGAATGTTTTTCTCATTCAATTCAATCCAAAAGCCTAATGCCTGCCTGATATCCCTTAATACTGTGGTAGTTATAATCATCATCAATACACAGTTATTAAAAAGCACACTGAGTGTGTGGCATCATTCTAAAAACTAAATAAAAGTAACCAAGCAACAATAGGGAATTTAGATTCACTGTGCCAGGTGAAAGGCATTAGCCATTTTTCACGTTAATCACACAACCACTTTAAGCAGTGTGTGCCAAAAGAGTTGCCAAGGTTGATGCAAAGACTTTTATAGATAATAAGCACAAGCTGGCTGCATACCTGGACAGACCAGAAGTGCAAAGAAGTCAGAGTAAAGTCATCAGTTCACTGTGGAAGACAGCCAGACTTTAGCTCAAGTTCAAAGTGATTTCTCAGACTATTTTGATCAGACATGATATTGGGCCTGGATTAGGTATTATATTTAGGATCCTCTACAAATTGGAATAGGTCTCATAATAAAAAGACAATTCCTGGGGAGAGAACTCTCCATGAAAACATCTGGAACTAAGCAGGGTCTTGGAGATAGAAAATGAATTTAGGATCAGCAGACAGGATTTTTCTTGTAGTGAGAGTCTATTCTAATCAGGCTGCTTGAAGGGGCAGATGCACAACTCTGAGATCTCTGTGAGGGATGTGAGAAGAAAATTCAGAGTATACTTATGGTAGCTGCCTAAGTACTCTATAATTGAAAGGATTGCTTCAATTTTCTCTATTTGTCAAACAGAAAAGAAATATAATCACTCTCTTTATGCTCTTTCACTATTACAAGTCTTTCTAGTCTACACTGAAAACAGAATTTGTATATGCACTAGTTCATTCTGTAAAAATTGTCACTTTTTCTTTCTTAAACTCTATTTTATTAATAATTAAAAGATGATTATAATATATATCAATGTATATCTATACCTACTTTTATACTATATATCATAATATTTGATAGGTATAGATATAGATGCTACACTGTGAATATAGTATAGTAGCTATAGATAATGCTCTGAATCTGGCATAATTCATTATGTGAAATGGCTGTTTGACAATCACACAAACTACTACAAACTACTGTATGTGTATGTATGTGTGTGTATATATGTATATATAGAATACTAGCTATATATATCTGGATATTGATATGGTATACTGTATCTGTATCATATATACTATGCTATACTGTATTTATTATTCTATATACACACATGCAAACACACATAATAGTTTTCTGTGATGGTGGTCAAACGGCATTTCATATATTTGAATTATGTCAAGATCAGGTACAAATAAGCATAAATTAATGTTTTTGAGCCTTACATCAGAAGCAAAAGAACACTTGGGTTACTAACTCATATAGCAACGTTGTGATTAGGAAAATCTCTTTTTTTTATAAGACCTTGAACTTCTTAATTGTGAAACTCATTAAGTGTTCAGAAATGACATTATTCTCTAAAGCTTATATCCATTAAGCAGAGTATAGTCATTCCATTGTAGTTATTAAGGTACAAGGAATTGCTGTCCTGGAAAAGAAGCCAGAAAATGAAATCATCAAACAAAAATAAAACTCTTCTGGCTAGGAAACTAATCAGATAAAACCATGTACAGAAATGACGCTTCTACCTCTAGAAAGAAGAGGAGTTAAACTTAGTCTACTCTGCTCTATATGTTACCCAACATGTTTTAACTGCACTTCTTTGAAAGGGGAACCCTAGTAGTCTTCCAGAACTCTTCCCATATTTCTTGCCACAGTTGCAAGCCACCGATCACATGATCTCAATCATGATGATGGAGTGAATAAATACATGCATGAATG
The DNA here is from genome assembly GCF_000956105.1 of Propithecus coquereli. Classification (NCBI taxonomy): domain Eukaryota; kingdom Metazoa; phylum Chordata; class Mammalia; order Primates; family Indriidae; genus Propithecus; species Propithecus coquereli. Next base: position 3,131,103 of record NW_012148363.1, on the reverse strand, counting down.
AATCGATAAGACTATTGTCTTAGCTTTGAACACAGAATGCCAGAGGTGCTTTCTGCTGAACTCACTGCAGATGTTTTATGCATTAACCAGAACCAGTGGGTGAGACAACAGTAAATGGCACTCTTTCCTATACAGTTTTGGTTCCTTTTGCAGGAGCCCTATCAGTCTCTTATGACTTCATAGGACATTCTGGTCATGGCTCTATACTCTGTACTCCGTACTCTCAACATCATTTAGATAAAAACAGAAACTGGTGTCACTAAAATGATTAATTGTGATATTCCTCACTTGCCCCCTCCCAACCTGGTGATGCTACACTAGGAATGTTGGCAGCTTTTTATGCTGATTCTAATGCATTTAGTGCTTTAGCTTAAAACGGCTTATTTCATCAGGTATATTTTTATGATTTTATGCCTTTTCATTTATCTTTACATTTGTAGGTAGTAAGCACATTATTAAAAGCTGTTAAATTAATAAGGCATGATGATCTTAATAAAAACATGTAGCCATATATTACAACTTGCACATACAGGCCACCTAAATCTCTGTACCCAATTACTGGGCTCTGGATTCTCCACTTAGGCTGTTTTAGAGGTTCAAGCTATCAGTACTGTAGAGCAAGCACTGGGGCTGAGGATCTACACAGCTGGGCTGCACTGCAGATGAGCAGCATGGACTGTGTGACCTTGGACAAGTTACTTGACCTTGCTGAATTTCAGTTACCTGACCCATAAATTGGAACTCTTATTTCATAGGGTTGTTGATAGCATTAAATAAGAATTTGGAGATACCTCAAAGAGCTAAAAATAGAAATACTATTCAATCCAGCAATAGCACTATTAAGTATCTACCCAAAAGAGCAAAAGACATTCTATGATAAAGACATCTGCACTTGAATGTTTATGGCAGCACAATTCACTATTGCAAGGATGTGGAAACAACCCAAGTGCCCGTCAATTCATGAGTGGATTATTAAAATTTGGTATAGGTATACAATGGAATATTACTCAATTATGAGCAATGACAGTGATCTAGCACTTCTTATATTTTTCTGGATAGAGCTTGAGCCCATTATCCAAAGTGAGGTATCACGAGATCGGAACAATGGGCTCCACATGTACTCGCCATCAAATTGGCACTGACTGACCAACACTAGGGTGCTCACACGGTAGTAATATTCTCCAGGGATTAGGGGGTGGGGGGTAAACTCAAAACTAATGAACGTGGTAAGCATTATAGAGGGGAAGGGCATGCCTCTAATCCTCACTTGGGTGAGGCAAAGACATAAAATGTAACCAAAATATTTGTACCCTCATAATATCCTGAAATGAAAAAAAAGGATTACGTATGATGTGTGTAAATGATTTAAGACAGCACAGAATAAGTGATTAATAAGTGGTATTGAAAATACTATGGGCTAGTTGAACTCTCCATACTTCAAACTTTGTATTTATAAAATGAACGTTAAATTGAAAAAAATAATTTATGTACTTCTAATTCTAAAAGTCTATAAATTTGATAGACTTCTTAATAGATTGCACATCAAGAGTGGAGATGATTTCTACTTTTTCTTCCCAGGGATAGTGTTGACTGAGTAAATTCTATAACAAACAAAAAATTTTTAAAGTCAATTGTTTACTGTCAAGAGTGTGTGCCTGAGAGATTCTAATAACTCTCGGAGCCAAAATCCTATGAATCCCAAGACAGTCGTATTTTTCATATGCAGCTCATATGCTGCTTCCTTCATTGTTGTCAGTCTCAGCTATGCATTTCCTTTCTTTTGCTGGAATTGTGTCTATTTTATTTTTGTTGTTTATGGTAACTACTCTCTCATGCTCTTATCATAATAATTTCATTTCCTCATTTAATCTATTCTCAATTATTAATTCAACAAACATTTAATGGTGAGCCCCATATTGTAGATGTAAGTGGGCACTGGGAGAGAGAAAGCAAAACCCCAGGGCAGCATCAAGCAGACAATTTTAGCTACAGCTGCTCTAGCTGCAGGGGATTCTGTATAGGGAGAAACTGAAAATAAGAGTAAAGGATTTCTGAGTAATGCAGAATAGATATTTTTTCTCTTCCTTCCAAAATTGCTCCCCAAAAAAGTCACTGAATGTATACCAGGGCACTCAAATGCAGCTTCAAAAGGCATAATTACAAATTAGCAAGATGGAGGTGGAGCCCATTCTACTAAGTGAAGTATCACAAGAATGGAAAAACAAGAAACACATGTACTCACCATCAAATTTATACTAACTGATTAACACTAAGGTGCTCACAGGGTTGTAATAATCACTGGGCACCAGTCAGTTGGTAGTGGGTTGTGGGGGTGGGTAAACTCACAACTAATGGATGAGGAGCACACTGTATGGGGGATGGGCAGGCTTATAGTCCTGGCTCAGGCAAGGCAAAGGCATTATGTGTAACCAAAATGTTTGTACCCCCATAATATTCCGAAAAAATATAAAAATAAAACTACCAGACAGATGAAAATGCAAAACCTAAAAAAAAAAAAAAAAAAGATAGTGCATAGGCAGTACCCGGCTCCAAAAGATTAACGATGAGCTCTACTTAGTGCAGTGAGTGCTTACTATGTGTTAGACCCTCTACATGCATTATGTCCTTTGATTCTCACAGCCTTCTATAAGATAAGTATTACTCCCTGGTCCACTTAAAAAGATGTCGAGATTCAGAAAGGACAGACAGCTAATAGTAATTTACCAAAGTAGGATACCCACCCAGACCTGCCAGACCTTCCTGCCTTCAAGGCCTTGTTCTTCCCACGACAACATGCCACCTCTACCATGACATCAGCCTTGTGGCCTAATTAGCAGGTTGAGCCTTCCTTTGGCTTCTAGGATAACCTGGTAAACATTTATGAACATTTTTTATTTAGTGGTCGAGCCCAGCACCATGTAGCTAAACTGATGATTGTTATTTATTTTCATCATCTCCCATTGTGGTCCCTCTCACTGCAGCTTCTCAGGAAGGTACTACTCATTACTTGTAATCCTTTATCTCACTCTGTTTTCGTCTGGGTTTTTCAGCATTACCTTAACTGCAAGAAGACAGATGAGTGAAATTTTGTCATTTTTGTTTTTAGTGCCAATAATTCATTTTAATTCATTAGTACCATGTTCATTTTAATCCTTTAAAGAACACTGAGATAATTGCAGGAGGGCTGATTATCCCTCATTTACAGAAGACACAGAAGACCTGATGACTTAGATGAAACGCCCAAGGCCATTGAGTTAGTCCAAGTGGAGTTGGCACTTAATCCCATGTCTGCTTTTGCAGCCACCTTTTGATGGAGGTCACTGCATTAATTATTCACCCAAGGCCCTGGGCAATATTCACAAAGGGGTAAGGCTAATGCTTCAATTTGCAGTTTGCCTCAGATCATATTTTCAGACCACTTTTAAATTCAGTAAATTATGCCCTGGGCTTATTGATTGTTTTTCGCTATTTGTGTGTGTGTGTGTGTGTGTGTGTGTGTGTGTGTGTGTGTGAAAAGAACATAAAATATGATACCACCTTGCAACACTTTAAAGACTAAGTGCTTCATTATTATATTTTCTACTCTTTATTCCTTACAACCTCTCTGTAGTCAAGTTTGGACTTTCATCTCTGTTTGCTGGATAACAAAAAGAGGGCAAAGAGTGCCTGTGGTTACAAAGACCATCAGAGACCATTAGAGCTTTGGTCCAGCCCGTTGCTCCGCTCCTATCTTTCCCAATGTAATACATCAGTGATGGTGTTTGTATGTTACAGACAGCTAATAATAATTTACCAAAGTAGGATACCTACCCAGACCTGCCAGACCTTCCTGCCTTGAAGGCCTTGTTCTTCCTTTTAAATAAACTTTAAAGGTTTTTATTTTTCAAAATATTTCAGGCTACATTTTTAATTGAGTGGTTGAGGATACACATATTAATTTAAGCTTCAGATAAGCATATTTAATTTCAGGATTCAAAAGGGCGGTGATAGGATGAAAGGCAAATTCATACATTAAAAAAAAGTAGCTACAATTTAGGACTTAGCATATGTGCCAGGCACTTTGATAAGCACTTCTTGTGATATTTATCTTAGTAACCATGCCCTAAACTTGAGAAGGTTGGTTTTATAGAAGAAAAGGAGACCTAGAGAGGTTAAAATTTAGATTTGCTAGTAAGTAGCAGAGCCACAGTTTAAACTAAGGATTTGGTTAACTCCAGGGCCCATGTTCTTAGCCCCACTGGCTATGATGCCTCTCTGATCAATGCAGCCATATATATACGTCTTTAAAAACTCAGATTATGCAAAGTGTCTGTCTTGCTCATGGTAACCTGCTGTTCTTGCTGTGCTATCTAGTGCAGCCCTTCCGAACATTCTTATATCTTTGTATTTAATCCATTTTTTCCATGTTAAAATAGGTCTATATATTCTGACAGCTTATCCTAAATTCTCTCCATGAAATTTCAGAGAACAGAGCCCCCAGCACATAGCATTCTTGAGTCGTTAGCTCACATATTTGCTAATTTATAACAAATATTATTGAGATAATGTGGCACACTAAAGTAAATATTGGGGACAAAAAAAGGTGAGTAAGAAGGAATCTCTATTCTCAAAAAATTTGATGTCTGGTGGGTGTATCTTGGGGAGTAGAAAATTATATGAAATGATAAGCAAATTTATAATAAAGCCACGCTAACATGCTATGGGGATGGGAGGCAGATGCTAGAGAATAATAATTGAGGGACTCTAGAAAGATTTCTTTTCTAGGAAAGTGACATCTGAGCTTATCCTTGAAGTATGGGGTAGAATTAGGCAGAATAGTGAACAATGGAGGAAGAACTTCAAAACACATAAAGGAGTATGTGTTCTGAACAGTAGATGCTCTCTGCCTATGAGCAAAAGAAAGAGAATAATACATGGGGTTTTTGGATGACTTAACAGATGATGCCTTTGGATTCTTGGGATGCTGAGCTTATATTTGGATGGATTATTGACAAATAATGGTATCACTGCATTCTATTGAAGCTAAAATGCTTAAATTTTATAAAGTTTCAATATAAAAATGCAATGCATTAAATGGTACAAATAAAGATGAAAATTATCATAACACATAGCCAAGAATGAAATGGACCAATAAATCCCCTGAAAACACAAAGTGGATTCCTTACTGATCCAGATGACTTTTTAGAAATCTTATAAACTACAAAAGTAAAGTCTTCATATTTATTAATATTGCCAAGACCTTACAATAGATTTACTGGGTTTTTTTGTCATTCTCTTGGTTTACTTCCTAACTTGATTCCCAAAGGTAATTTATGGCTGGTGATCAAGCACTGTATATGAGTTAAGTGCAGCTTTTACAGGGAGTGATGTGCTGCACATGGCAAGAGACTATGACCAGTTCACACAAGATGTATGGTAATGACAGGTTTGAGAATGATACAAATAGTAATAGCTTTTTAGATCCACACTTCCCTAGTTCTTTGTAAATTAGTGAGCTAGAATTAAATTTGTTATCATCACATTTGACAATGCAGATATCTCATGTTCTTGAAAAAGTCAACTTGAATGAGACTGGCAGCAAACATTAAAGCCATATGGAAATCTAACTATGACTCTCTTCATATTTGCAACGTTACTTTGAATGACAACATAAAATGCCGTTGTACCTCAAAAATATATACCATTTTAAACTCTTCTTTTTAAAAAAAGGTAAATTTATCTTTTGGAATTTACCTTTATAGAAATTAATGGAACCATTGTAAATTGGCTAAACGACCTCAAAGTGTAAGACCTCATCAGACCTTTTCCCATCTTGTCATCTCTGAGTGGCCCATTGCTGTCCTTCATCCCCTGGACTCCCTCCTGTAGTTCTGAATTTATGCTGCTTAAAAGAGAAACAGATATTTTTCACTTCCTTAGCATGTTCTCTGTCACCTTGGAAACTAAATGTGTGTATCAGAAATGCTACTCCCCAATTTCCAGCTCATCAAATGCTGCAGTCCTGCCCCAATTACAGTACCCAGCGCCAAGTGACTGTCTAAGATGCAGTTGAGTCCTCAGTGTAATGAGGATAATTATTACTTTTTAAGATATTTTAAGTGATTAAGCTCTTATTATAATTAATTATAGAGAACATGCTCTTAGCTGGCAGGGCCAGAGAACAGGGTATTCTAGTTAATGGTTCAATTGAAATAAAGAGAAAATAAAAGATGATAGTGCTCCTGAGATTCAGTCTGGGACTGCAGGAGATGATTGGGTTTTGCCAGAGTTCTCTCCCTCATCCAGAAGACCATTACATTGCACCAGCAGATATCTAAATAGCAGCAAAAGAATTTTCATAATTGTATCAACTCTGGTTGAAGTGATCTACCACCACACTCTTTCTTTCTTCCAATTTCCAGCCTTCCCTTCAGAGAAAAGGTGTGGAAATGAAGTTGCTGCCAGTCACCACTAAGCCTTGAAACCATCTGAAGCTGTAATAGGAACGGCAGTGGAACTACTCTGGGAAGATTGACTGCACCGTTCTTACTTTTCCATTTGTGTGGTCTGGGATGTTTTCTCTATGTGTATTTGTCAAGCTGTAATAAAGAATATTGCTTTTTCTCACTGGTTTAGGTCAAGGATTCCACGTCAAAAACCTAGTGCAAGTAATCAAGATGTCCCATTCTGGTTAGCAGTACAAGAGATAAATCTTGCTTTCAAATTTAATTTGAACAGTATTTCAACTTTCGTTGGTACACTCTTCCAAATATCTAATATATTATTTGTGCGCCATTTTTTTTATTTCAGCATATTATGGGGGTACAGATGTTTAGGTTACATATGTTGCCCTTGCCCCCCCCCAGGTCCGAGTTTCAAATTGTGCGTCATTTTTAAAAAGTGTCTACAAAAGATTTTTTTTAAAAATGCACTTTGAGAAACACTGATTCTGAGCTAAGAGTGCAATGAATTGCCTTCCCTACATAACTGTGTGGTTGAGCGAGGTACTGACTTACGGAACTGCTGTCTTCTAGACTCTCTTGACTACCTCTGTCTTGAGAGTCCTCTCATAGCCTCCATGATACTATTCTCACCTGATGGTGTACCTGTCTGGCTTTCTCACTTCCTTTGCTGCCTCATTTTCTTCATCTTGCCTCTTAAATACTGTTGTTCCTAAGACTCTGCCCTCAGCTCTTTTCTGTTTCTATTCTGCTCTCTACTTGTGTGACACACACCTTCAATGATGTACCAAAAATGTATCAAATCTAATTTGATCTCTATTTCTGACCTGTCTCCTTAGCTACAAAGTCTTTTTTAAATGTTTAAAGTATTTTCCAGTACAACTATCCTGGTCTGGAGATTTTTATGGATTACATTTTTCCTTTTAGTGTTCCTATTCTTGATACTTTACGCACAAACATTGTCATTGAGTTGTATCCTCTTTTAATTGTATTATCTGTTTTGCAAATAAATTTAAAAATATCTACTAGCTAATTTTTCCAAACATCTTAATGTCTTTTCTTCCCCATTGTTAAAATTTATTTACTTTCTCATTTACTTAGAATTTTATTGAGGTATAATTCGCATACCATGCATTCATCTATGTAAAGTGTACATTTCAATGGATTTTACTATATTCACAGATATGTGAAACCATCACCAGAGTCAATTTCAGAACATTTTCATAACCTGAAAAAGAAACCTTATACCCTTTAGCTATTACCCTGTAAGCTCCCATTTTCTCCCTCAGCCCTAAGCAACCAGTAATCCTACTTTCTATTTCTATAGATCTCTTTACTCTGCACTTGGATATGAATTGAATTATGTAGTATGCAATATTTTGTGCCTGACTTTTTAAATTTAGCATAATATTTTCAAGGTTTATCCATGTTACAACATGTATTAGTACTTTATTCTTTTTTATGGCCAATAATATTCCATTGTATGGATAGACCACATTTTGCTTATCATTTCTCTATTAATGAACATTTAGGGTGTTTCCATCTTTTGACTATAATGAATAAGCCACTATAACATTTACATACAAAGTTTTATATGAACGCATTTTCATTTCTTTTGGGTATATATCTAGGACTGAAATTACTGGATCAAATGGTAACTCTATGTTTAATCATTTGAAGAACAGTCACACTGTTTTCCAAAATGGCTTTGTCATTTTATATCCTCATCAGCAATGTATGAGAGTTCTAATTTCTCCAAATCCTTGCCAACATTTGTTGTTATCTCACTATTTGATTCTAGCCTACTATGTGGGTGTAAAGTAATACCTCATTGTGGTTTTCCCTGAAGATTAATGATGTTGAGAATCTTCTCATGTGCTAATTGGGCATTTTTATATCTTCCTTGGAGAAATGTTTATTCTATGACCTTTTTAATAGTATGGTTTATTACCCTGGTCTTGGACTGCCCTTCATTTATCACCTCCTGTGTGATCCAATTTTTGCATAGTATTTTTCCAAGAAACTTATAGCATGTGGACATATCTTGTGACCTATTCCTTCCCCAGTCTTCTTTCCTGTGTGGCAATGTCTTTTACAGAACACAGGGGCATCTCAGATACAGTGAGATCTTCTGCTCACAAATGCCGGCTTATTCCCTGTCTTTTGTCATATTACGCACAAACGGCAATAAAACATGACTTTTTCTTCCTCTACCATTTCTTCTTGTCAGTATTCATATTCCTTCAGTATAGTGAAATGCACAATGCTGGTATTTTATAGTCATTCTCTTTAGACCTTTCTATTAAAATAAAAAAGAATCATGTTTTCCTTTTTGGCTCATGAATATTAGTTTGTTCCCCTAGACTGGATTCATGTCAGGCAAAGAAAACTCACAGCTTTTCTTTGGTAGTTGCTTAGTCTCTGATTTACTACAGAGGGGTTTTCATTCTCCAGTTCCCATATGCCATTCTTCTTATTCCCCAGTTTTTGGACTATTTCCAGCTGGTTAGTGACCTCCCCCTTTGTATACATGACATCAGGTGTTGCAACTGTGTCCTTTCTCCCCACAGAGTTACTGCATTGCATCAACTCACCTTCTGTTTCTCTGTGGCGCTTCCTGCGGTCTGCAAGACACACTGCCAAGATGCCCTTCTGCGGCTCTCATTGTTGCACAGGAAGCCAGCACCCTCGTCTGCATGTAATGCTGCTTCTAAAATCCAAAATACTAGAGTTCGGGGAGTGTGAAAACAAATGATAGCCTTAAAATATCATCCACATGGAAATTGTTTCCTTGGCTCTTGGCCATTATGTGAGTAACAGTAGCCTTGGAGAGCAAAGAAATGAGTCCAAGTGCTGCTGGCAGGACCCAGTCTGAGAACTCCCTCAGAAGCTATGAACAGGAAAGTCACAGAACGTGGTGGGGCAGGGCGACATGGAGTGCTTGGGGAATACCCTTCAGGGGCTAATTTACGGGAACTGTTAAAACAATAGCTTGTGCGGCCCTTTCCCCCAGGTGACTCAGCCGTGGCCCACACAAGGCCCACGACCCCCATTCACTCCATTTACCAGTTCACATTGCCCACTGCCAGGGGAACACGGACGTGCTGACGTCACTGCCAGAGGACCCTCAAATGTGCGTGCACATACCTGCAGGTGAGAATGAATGGCTGCCTGAGTGTGAATGAACATGTAAGCCTAAGCCCGTCCTCGCCCCCATTCCAGCCCTGGCAAGGAGCCTGCTCTCCCACCTGGCTCCTCTCCACGCATATTTGCCCACATGATCAATACTCCCCCTTTTAACCAGCTGTTTCCTCCCCATCCCTCTGTGAGAACATTTCTCCCACTGAGTTTTCCCTGTGCCCGTGAGATCTGTAACAGTCTCCTCTGATCGTTCTTGGAGCTTTCCCGTGTTTCCCTCGATCAAAGCTGCCTCTGTGTTTGCAGTCACGCTGCGCCTCTCTCCATCCTGCGGCCACAGTGTCCTCCCTTGCCGCTCCTTTCCTCCTTTGCAATTGTATCTGTTTAAAGTCCCTGTGACCCCTTTAGAATGACAGAGAAAGGAAGCATATTATTTATGAAAGAGGTGAAAGGAGGCAGGGACAGAGTGAGAAAAGTAAAATATAAATTGCCAAAAAGAAAAAATGAAGGAGGTGAGGGAAGAATTTCATGTATTTTTAGAACTACCAGAGAAACATACACCTACTATACAAATGTGCACACTCACAGCAATGTTTAAACAATAAAAATACAGAAGTAATTCCCTTCTTCTACCATATAAGTCTTTAAATGTGGAGACTTCTTTGTTCTAAATCCCGTCTGAAAGAAAAAGTAAGTCATTTACTCTCTTGATACTTCCCTCTGTGTTTTCATAAATCTATTTCTCAGTGATCTAAAAGTATATGAAATAAGTTTCATGGTACTAGTTCTAAAAATTTAAGTCTTCTTATTTGATGCCGATATGGAGCAACCAAATATTTTAAGTTGCTGCTAGTGCAAGTCTAACTGGCAATTTCATAACTGTAATTTACAATGATAACAGCAAATGTTTATGGAGTGTTACCATGTGCCAGGCACACTTCTAAGCACATTACTTATTTTGTTTCCTTTAGGTTTCATTTTAGCCTTGTAAGTATGTATTCTTACAGTTGAGTAAATTGAGGTACAAAGAGTTTGAGTAATTTGTCTAAATTCCTCAGTAAGACACAGGGCAGAAACATAATTTCCCTGCAGGAAATCAAACCACAGAGCTATTGCCCATGACCGCATTTTTATGCAACTCTTTATATAAGCTACACCATCTGTTGATATTCTTTGGAATGGCATTTTCTGTTTAAATCTACCTGAGTTTACTCAGGGCAAACACAAGGGCCCATGCCCATCCCCAAACACAATGTGAATTGTGCCCCTTGGAGATTTTCTTCAGTAGGGCCTTCCATGCACAGGGAAATTTCCATGGCATTGTTCTCACTATTGCAATACTTCTGAAATTCTAATGTCTTACCGAGGGGTAAAAGGAAATGGAACTAGTTGGAAGGGAGAAACTGGTTAGAAGGGAGATGATTTGATGCAGTGGTTCTCCCACTTTATTCAAATATGCAGATTCCCTGGCTCAACTCTCAGTTCTCAGTGTCTACTATTGTGTCATCATCTCCATTTTCTTGCTTTTATGCTTTGGCTAATCTATTGGGTTCCGCCTTTGGACACTAACTCTCCCCTCTGATCACTGTACCTTGAATCTGATTTCTCTAAAGACAGCCAACCTCTGGAGCCAGTATCTCCACTACCCAGTGTGCCTACAAGAGACTTAGGTAACACAGAGAAATAAAATATGATTTTCTTTGAGATTCCAATTTGTTATTTTTTATGTACAATTGAGTTGGACTACCTACAGATACATACAAGATCCAAGGAAGTACTAAAGGTCTTAGGCTAAATAAATAAATAGTAAAAAAGATTTTAAAGTCTCCACCTTTTAGAAAAGGTCTTTTAACTCCAGATAGAATGATGGCTTTTAGAAAACAAGGTTGTTTTTCACTTATCTATGAAAAATAAAACAACATATTCCAAAGAAAAGACAAGAAGACGCGATTTCTATTTTCCATAAGACAAAAAGATTGACTAAGGATGAAACCCTCAACTAGCTTGAAAATAAGAGGTGGCAAATGACAAGCACAGACCCTACGCATCACAGGATTTCAAAGAGTTTAAGAAGAATACGTGGTAAGAAATCCAGAAAGGATTCAAGGAGACAAAAATTGAGTTGGGCTATTAAAGATGAAAACAATTTGGAAAAAATCCCTGAGATGTCCTATTTAACTGGCATATTATATAGAGAGAGGAAAGTATGAGGAAAAATGATCAGAGAAATCTACCTGTCAAGTTCAAAACTTGAGTTTCTTGAATGCCAGTATAAGTATAAAAATAATAAACTTTATTTTACTGTCAAAGGATAAAAAGAAGGCTTTTTCAGTAAATTTCTCAAATTTGGCCCCTTTGAAGTTAACAGTAACAGCGAGAATAAATTTTATGCTACAACTATAAAGAATAAATTTACAGCTATGGAACCATACAGAAGTCTTCAAATTTTATAGAGCTGTTTGCTTCAATAAGATCCAATTTTTGTTTTCCTTTTATCCAGCTAAAAGAATGATGATGATGCCACCACCAGGAATGTAAAACAAATAAAGTTTTCTATTTTCTATCGGGTAACTAAAAATCTAAATGGTGTCGAAATTGTAAATGCTGAATAAAAGACATCAAAGTAACCTGCTGTACTTCAGTGCACAATTATAAATCCTCCTTGCAATCTTCTCACACATTCAGACCTTCCAGGAGCTAATTAACTGCTCTGGCAGTGGGAAGATGTGGAAACGTGATTCACAGCTTCTGAATGGCTGTAAGGTATTTAATTTGAACAATGCAAGAATTAAAGGGCAGCAGTTAGCAAGAGTATCAGCAGATAGTATGCCTACCTAAATGGTTCATATTCAATTTCAAAACTGCCTGCCTGAAGATTTATATTGGGATTTTTTTTTTTTTTTTTTAACCTTAAGAGAGCCTTACATTGCAAATTCCAGCAAGGGAAGCCATCACTCTCTAATTCTGTGCTGGTAAAGCCACCGTGATATTTCAGGTCAGTAGCAACACATGAATGGGGATGACTGGTTTATTGCTATAAGGGCCGGAATACCCAGGCTTCCTATGAGCCTATGTAGCTGAAGCAAATGGCAACACCAGCCACCTGCAAATATCTTGAGAAGTTTAGGCATACATTCAGGATCTAGTAAGTGCCCACATCACTAATGATCAATTCTCTATCCCAACCTCAAAAGAAGCAACTCACTTTGCATACTTTTAATCCTTTCAAGAGAGACCTTCTGATAAAGATTCCAGACTGGCTCATCTACTCCTATCTCATCTGCAAGTTTTTATTGCCTTTTATGGTTTGGGGAGAAACTTTATTCATTTTTATTGTGGTGCCAAGATCTTGACTCATGTTATTTCATTTAATCCCCATAAGAATATATTCAAATTGAAGAAACTGAGTCCCTGAAAATTTCAAATCCAGTCTGTCGCCTCCAACTCAACTGCGTAGGCTTTCTGCCTCATGACACAGCCTCCCAGAAAATGCTGTTTCTCCTCAGATATGCTCCGATTTTCTTTGTATCTTATCCCTGGCCCATTTCTGATTTCACGTGGAGTGAAGGACACCTGCAGCTTCCTTCCCACCTTAATAGAGTGCTGCCTATAACCTAGTCCACTACTCCTGGAAATGAGAGGGACTGTGGTTGAGAGGAACTTTGGGGGTCCCTGGACACTGGGGATTCCAGTGTGTTGGCCCAGCCCCAGCTCCGCCCACCAGAGAGTTGAAGGAGAAAGTGCTTGTATTAGTTTTCTGTGGCTGCTTTAACAGGGTACCACAAACTGGGTGACCTAAAACAACAGAAATTGATTCTCTCACAGTTTGGGAGGCTAGGAATCCAAAATTAAGGTGTTGGCAGGGCCATGCTCCCTGTGTTTGCCCTAGAGAAGAATCCTTCCTAGCTTTGGTCCACCTTCTGGTGCTGCCAGTAATCCTTGGCATTCCTTGCCTTGAAACTTCATCACTCCAGTTTCTGCCTCCATCTTCACATGGCTGTCTTCCTTCTCTGTGTCTCTGTGTGTCCTCTCCTGTATGAAGACATCGGTCTTTGGAATTAAAGCCCATCCTAATCCAATATAACCTCACCTTAACTGATTACATTTGCAAAGATCTTATTTCCAAATAAGGTCACATTCTGAGATTTCAGATGGACATGAATTTTGGGGGGAATACTATTCCACCCAGTATGGTAGGTCCTCCAATAACATCATTTCATTCAATGCTATGTTCTTATAATGTTCATGAGGGAAAATTAAAAAAGCATTCTCAGCTAGCGCCCCTTTCTGTGTGGAGTTTGCACGTTCCCCCACGTCTGGGTGAGTTTCTCCGGGTACTTTGATCTCTTCCCACATCCTGAAGCTGTGCATGTGAGGCTCGTGGGCGTGTCTAACTGGTGCATTGTGAGTGTGAGTGAGTGAGTGTGGGTGTGTGTGTGCCCTGCCATGGGATAGCATCCTGTTTCGGTGGTTCCCTCCTTGTGCCCTGAGCTGCAGGGATGGGCTTCTGCCACCCACGACCCTCAACTGGAATAAGTGAATATTACTTTTTTTTACTAATCTTTCTTAAATGTATATATAGTTCACATTTATTTTGACGTTTAATATTAAAAGGCTTTTCAGTCTTTATTTAAAGTTTGGTGATGTTTGTGTGACTAGAAATATACGCTAGGGACTTAGCTCTTGTTTGTGTCAATTAGCATATGGGAAAATTAGTTTCATTAGACTTTGTTTCACTTAAAGTTGCAGTTTCTAAGAACCTATCCATGACATTAAGGACTAACTGTACAGTGCTGTTTAGTTTTTTTAACTATGTGAACTCTTCTGTTGTGTATTATTTTGTCATGGCTGAGTTTTTAAAAACTTATAGCTAACATCTTTCAACTGAGGCAATTAGATACATGCATTAATAGGTCCTTTTATCTTTGACTCTAATGCACTTAGAATACATATAGAATTTTCTCGTTTTAAAGGACACTCTAATCTGTCCATAGAATTCAAGATTATTTTTTAAATTATGAAATATTTCAAGCGAATAGAAAAGTACAGTAAATAGTAAACCAGACATCTTTATAGCTATTGCCAAGATTAAACAGACATTATCACTTTTTCTGTTTTTTTCTTTTTTTCAGAATATTACAGTGGTACAAATGTTTAGGTTACATATATTGCCTTTGCCCCACCCAAGTCAGAGCTACAAGCCTGTCCATCCCCCAGACTGTGCACCGCACCCATTAGGTGTGAATATACCCATCTCCTCCCCCCTTTCACCTGCCTGACGCTTGATGCATGTTACTACCATGCGTGCACATAAGTGTTGATCAATGAGTACCAATTTGATGATGAGTATATGTGGTGCTTGTTTTTCCATTTTTGTGATACTTCACTTAGAAGAATGGGCTCCAGCTCCATCTAGGAGGATGCAAGATGTGCTAGATCACCATTGTTTTTTGTGGTGAGTCGTACTCCATGGTATACATATACCACATTTTGTATATCCACTCATGTATTGATGGGCACTTCAGTTGTTTCCATATCTTTGCAATTGTGAATTGCACTGCTATAAACATTCGAGGGCAGATGTCTTTTTTATAGAATGTCTTTTTTTTCCTTTGCGTAGATGCCCAGTAATGGGATTGCTGGATCAAATGATAGTTCTACTTGTAGCTCTTTGAGGTGTCTCTATATTACTTTCCACAGAGGTTGTACTAGTTTTCAGTCCCACCAGCAGTGTAGGAGTGTTCCTATCTCTCTGCATCCATGACAACATTTGTTGTTTTGGAATTTCTTGATAAAGGCCATTCTCAACGGAGACAAGCGACATCTCATTGTGGTTTTGATTTGCATTTCCCTGATGACTAGAGATGTTGAGTACTTTTTTATATCTTTGCTGGCCATTATTCTGTCTTCTTTTGAAAAGTTTCCGTTCATGTCCTTTGCCCACTTTTTCATGGGGTTGTTTGATTTTTTCTTGCTGATTTTCCTGAGTTCTATATACATTCTAGTTATGAGCCCTTTATCAGATGCATGGCATGTGAATATTTTCTCCTATTCTGTAGGTTGCCTGTTTGACCTTGTGATAGTTTCCTTGGCTGTGTAGAAGCTTTTTAATTTGATCAGGTCCCATTTATTTATTTTGTTGTTGCTGTGATTGTCATTGGGGTCTTCTTCCTAAATTCTTTCCCTAGGCCAAGGTCTATAAGAATTTTTCCAACATTTTCTTTTCCAAAATTCTTACAGTTTCGTGCCTTAGGTTTAAGTCTGTTATCCACCGTGAGTTGATTTTTGTGAGAGGAGGAAGGTGTGGATCCTGTTTCAGTCTTCTACATGCGGCTATCCAGTTTTCCCAGCACCTTTTATTGAAGAAGGATTCTTTTCCCAGTGTATGTTGTTGTCTGCTTTGTCAAAGATCAGATGTCTATATGAGGATGGTTTTATATCTGGGTTCTCAGTGTTTCTTGTTTGTTTCAGATTAGTTTTAAATAAGAAAAAGTAAGAAGACAGCTAAGCCTTACCTCAATTCCTTTGCCCTCCTTAACTCCCCAAAGGTGACTACCATCCTGAAGCTAGAATAAATCATTCACATGCACTTTTGCGCCTTTCTTTAACAAAAACTGTATCTATAAAAAAATTTAATGTTATAAAAATTTATGTCAATTGTATTCCACTGTGCCTATTGTTTTGTGACTTCTTTTCTGGTTTTATTGTTGGTGTCCACCCTGGACAAACTAGTTGTGCACAAAATGTATACAAGAATTTTTACCACAGTGTTATATAGAAGAGTAGAAAAAATTGTAAGTAAGTTAATTATCCCGGGGTGGGGGTGGCGAGTAGTATAATAAAAACATTTCATCAATTAAATGGAATGCTCTCTAGTAGCTAAAATGAACAGATAAAACACTTAAACCATGTATGTAAAATGATTTTTTACAATTATTTTGTGAAGATTATTAAATAACTTCATTCAAAAAAAACTACTGGTGTTATAAGTGTTTTCTTTGTCTCAATATATGCAAACCCTTCAGTTCATGTGTTAAGGCTTGTAATAAAGTCACCTGAAGGGTGTGGACATTGCAGTAAGTTTGTTCCTGACTTATGGCACTTTCTCGCTCTTTGTTGAGGTCATCCAGGAATTTGTCTTTGTCACATCATTTTTCTTATGCCCCTGCTAATCCACGTACTACTCTTTTATAAGTGGTAAAACTAGCTGGAACTTTCAATGCCCACCAATACCATCATTAGCTCAGCTTAATCACAGTAACAAAAAAATTCTTCACACTGAGGATGGTAATGCTATATTATATAATTTTTCTAGTTACATTGATTAAGAAAGTGACCTTAAGTGACTTTACAGATTAAATGAAATTTTTAGAGTACAAATTACTACGTTATCCTAATATCATTTTATAGCTTTAGTTTTTTATTGAAAACCCCATGACATTCTTCATGAATTACCAAATTTTGCTGGGGGGGGGGCTCACTAAACATAACTATAAACAAAGGACTGAAAAATACAGGAACCCAAAGCAGGATATAATTGCCACGTGAAACAACCTCACGAGCATACAAACTCACCAGAAATCTAAATGTAAAGAAGATTGAAATTGAAATTATATTATTTTGTATCTCCAAGAGATCTTGTTTCAAGGTTTTGTGGATATCCATCCCTTTTTTTAAGAGGCACCCAGCCAAAGTCATTTGACTGCATTATTGACAGGTGGCAATCCCAACATAGAATGACCACATGGGCAATGATGTCTTTATTTGTGGTCCATGTGGAAAGGGGGTAACCTTATGCAGCTTGTTAGAAGTTTCCATAAACACAAGTTTAGTTCATTCTGACAACTCAGCAAGACACAACATCAGCAAGAATTAAATAGGCATGGGGGAGGGGGGTTAATGTGAAGGTAGTTTTTTCCTTTAAATTACAAATGCATTTTCTAAGTGTTTTTAACACTTAAAATTTATTACTGAAGATAACATAATTTGCCTCTCTAAATCATCCGTAGATGACATGAAGGGAAGAGAATAAAAGGAACTTTAAGTATGTGTCAAAGTTTATTGTTAGTCTTATGACAGTACTAAATGAAATATAAGAAAGCTACACTGTAGCTATAGATAACACAAATGAGCAAAAGTGACCTAAAAGACATAGCATAGGGCTGGGTGTGTGAATAGATCATCCTGAGAGTACTAAGTGCTCCATGGGCTTTAAATATTTTATGCCTTCCCTATTCGTTAATGTTTCCAGTCAAACATGGATATAAATTTGAATACAGCAGGCTCGCTGGAGCTATGGCTCAGAAAATCAGGCATTTATTTAATGGACTATGGATAAAGTTAGCTTAGTTTCTAAACTTGGTTTTTACTCACCCATTTTCCACCATATTTTTTTAAAAACTTTAATACCTGTATTGTTTTGTTCAAAATGAATCTGTCTTCATTGTAGAAATTCAAACATGACAGAAAAACATAAAATATATAATGTAGAAGGCACAGGATCTCTTTGACTACCACCTCTTTCCCAATGAGAAAAAAAAATCAATAATGTGGTATATAGCATTATAGGCTTTTTATTTGCATGTACTAATCTAAATATAAACATAAATATATTAAACATAAATTGATGTGTATACATATACATATAAAGGTATATACAAAGTTGGCCCTTAAACAATTTGGGGATTAAGGGTACTGACTCCCTGCACAATTGAAAATCTGCACATAACTTTTGACTATTCCAAAACTTAACTATTAATAACCTACTACTGATCAGAAGCTTTTCCAATAACATAATAGTTGATTAACACATACTTTGTATGTTATATGTATTATATGCTGTATTGTTAAAATAAAGCAAGCTAGAGAAAAGAAAATGATGGAAATCATAAAGGAGAAAACATATTTGCTATTCATTAAGCAGAAGTAACCGTTATTACTGTAGTGTTTTCCTAGTTTTGTATTTACCTCATTTTTGTATGTTGTAATTTTGTATTTCCATCATTTCTTCTACTTTTACTCACTGGAATTCTTTTGTAAAGAAGTACCTCTTCTCCATTATTCACTCACTTTTCCACGTATTAATATATCTATTGACTCATGTATATTAATTTGATTCTGTGGGTCAGAATCCAATGCAATCATTCTGATTTTGTTTGTTAACTTATTCCAGCATTGGCCAATGGTAGCTACTTCAAGTTGGCTTCTGTGTACATTTGACCATTCCCTATATTTTTTCAAGCATTTCCTTATTTTTTGGCATCACAAGATATTATAGGCTCATCTTGCATTTATCCTGCTACAGCCCTAGAATTGAACTGACCAGGTCTCCAAGAAGCCCAGGCTCCTTTTATTGGAGAATTATATTTAGAAACCAAGATCTGGGCAATAACATAAATTTTTTTTATTTCAACAAAAGTGGAATTACACCTAGTTCTTCTTAGTGGTCAGAACTGGCAAATATATGCAAGTATAGTAACCTCCATGTGCATAAGACCATGCACACACACATACACAGAAGCACATACACATTCTATGTACAGATGCCCGTGGACTCACCATGAGGTTACATAAACCCATTGTAAAGGTGAAAAATCTCAAGTCAAATGATCATAAATTGGGGACTGTCTGTATATGTGTATGTATGCATGGCATATGTTCAAATCAGAGATATCAATATTAGCTCATGTACACACACAAAGTGAAATAAGCCAGTCATAAAAGGACAAATGCTGCATAATTCTACTTATATGAGATAACAAAAATAATTAAACTCATAGAAAGTAGATGGTGGTTGGCAGGGGCTGGGATGAGCAGGAAATGGGGAGATGCTGTTGAATGGGTATAAAGTTTCAGTTATGTAAGGTGAAGTTCTAGAGATTTGCTGTACAACAAAGTGCCTGTAGTTAACACTGTATTATGTACTTAAAATTTGTGTGAGTGTTGCCATGAGTTAATATATACCTTTGATTTAAATTAAATACCACAAATTTCCTTCTAGACTTCTCCCTTTCCTTGTTTCTAACTTCTTTTTCTGTAAGTAAGAATCCTGGCTGTTGTTATATACTATAGATATTCACTTATTCATTCAATGCTAATAAACACATAAAGTAATTACAGAGTTGCTAACACATACACCTCTGAACAACAGATATACTAACTATAGTATAGTACTCCTGACAGTTTTTTTTTTAATTTTTTTTCTAAAGTATTGCATTTCTTTAGTGAATTTCCAGAGTGAGAATTGTTGATATTGACAATTTTTTCACAGTTTCATTATCGCTTTAGGGGAAGGGATTTTCTAAGCTCCTCATCTTGCCATTTCAGAAGTCCAGCTTCTGTGAGTGCTTTCAATATTTCTTGTTAGCTTTGCTTTTTAATAGCTTGACTATGATTTGTCTAGGTGTGATTTTCTTCATTTTTTTGCTTAAGTTTTTCTAAGCTTTATGGATATGCATGCTAATGTCTTTCATCAAGTTTGGAAAATTCTTGGCTATTATATTTTCAGATAATTTTTCTGCTCTGTCTTCTAGATCTTCTTCCTTTAGAGAAGGAAGTTTCCATTTTTTCTGAAGAAATTCCCATTAATTCACACTGTCAGTAAAATATTTCTTAAGTTTTTCAACATACTTTAAAGTAGTTACTTTAATGTCCCTGACTGCTAAAACTAATTCTTGGTTCAACTTTGATTCTATGGTTTGTAACAATTTTTTTTTATTTCAGCATATTATGGGTACAAATGTTTAGGTTACATATATCGCCTTTGCCCCTCCCGAGTCAGAGCTTCAAGCATGTCCATCCCCCAGACGGTGCACACCACACCCATTAGGTGTGAATATACCCATCTCCTCCTCCCCCCTCCCACCTGCCCGGCACCCCATGAATGTTACTACCATATGTGCACATAAATGTTGATCAGTTAATACCAATTTGATGGTGAATACATGTGGTGTGGACCATAGTATTATGATTTTTGTTTCATTTTGTTCTCCCATACTGTACAATGTTGTCTATTGAATCATATATGTGTGTGTGTCTGTGTGTATACACACACACAACAAAGAAGGAAGTAAATAATTCTTAATTTCACAACAGAGAATACTCCTCGTTCTGCCAGACCTGGATCTAATCTCTTGTTGAACTGGATCTGGTATGGGTGGCAGTGCTTGTTTATTTGAGTTCATTCCTGGTTTCAAATGTTTTGAAGGTAAGTTTTGGACTCATAATTTTAGGAGGACTTGGTATCTAAGGATTGTGAGACTCTCAAGATCTTTTTATACTTTACAGGCAGATTTTGGGGTTACGGGTGAATTCTTCAACCACCATCTGCCACACATTATGCACCTCGGGAGATCTTCCCCTCCTTCCTATTTTGGCCCCAATATTTAGTATGTTTCCATGTATTTGAAGCCTTTATGAGAAAAAATTATGGACAAGTAAGATATACTATTCTTATGGGACTTTTTGGAATTTAATTCATTTGTCACTCAATACACGTCCCTTAAAAGTTTCTCCTTAAATATAGAACATCCCTTGCCTATGGATGGTTATACCCTCTGCCCATTCTGCCTTTAGGCATAAAACTAACTAGCAAATTTTTCTCTTCTAGGTAGAACTCATTTCTTTCTGGAGTTTAGTTCATTTAAAATTATTTGCATCTTTAGATTCCTAATGGCTTTTTAAACAACTATGACTTTTTAAAATTATCCAAATTTATTTTTATTATAATGAGAGTTATGGCCTCTTATGAGCATTTAAATAATGACCAGAAGTAGAAGTTTATTTCAGCTCTCTTCTCTCTTCATGTGATAATACAAAGAAAAGAAAAAATAATATACCATTTAGAGAAGGATTTGGGACATCAAAAAGAGAAGTTTATATGTACAGGCCTACCTGATTTTATTGCACTTGGCTTTACTGTGCTTCACAGATTTTGTGTTTATCACAAATTGGAGATTTGTTACAACCCTTCATGAAACAAATCTATCAGCACAATTTTTCCAACAACATGAGCTCACTTTGTATCTGTGTCACATTTTGCTAATTCTTGCAATATTGCAAACTTTTCATTATCATTATATCTGTTATGGTGATTTGTGATCTTTGAGGTTACTATTATAATTACTTTGGGGTGTCATGAACCACACCCATATAGGAGAGCAAACTTAATAAATGTTGTGTGTATTCTGACTGCACCACTGACTGACTGTTCCGCCATCTCTCTCCCTCTCCTGGGTCTCCCTATTCCCTGAGGCACAAAAATATAGAAAATAGGGTAATTAATAATACACAATGGCCTGTGAGTGTTGAAGTGAAAGAAGGAGTTGCACGTCTCTCAATTTAAATCAAAAGTGAGAAATGATTAACCTTAGTGAGGAAGGCATGTCAAAAGCTGAGAAAGGCTGATGACTAGGCTTCTTGCACCAAACAGTTGCCAAGTTGTGAATACAAAGGAGAAGTTCTTGAAGGAAATTAAAAGTGATACATACAAATGATAAGAAAGTGAAACAGCTATATTGCTGATATGAAGAAAACTTTGGTGGTCTGGATAGAAGATCAAACCAGCCACAACATTCCCTTAAGCCAAAGCCTAATTCAAAGCAAGAGCCTAACTCTCTTCAATTCTATGAAGGTTGAGAGAGGTAAGAAAGCTACAGAAGAGTAGTTGGAAGCTAGTAAAGGTTGGTTCATGAAGTTGAAGGAAAGAAACCATTTCGATATTTACCATTCCAACAATCTTAGGACTCTTAAGAATTTTGCTTAATCTACTATGCCTGTGCTCTATAAATGGAACAACAAAGCCTAGATGACAGCACATCTATTTACAGCATGGTTTACTGAAACTTTTAAGCCCACTGTTGTGATAGGCCTTCAGGAAAAAGATTCCTTTCAAAATACTTCTGCTCATTGACATTGTGCCTGGTCACCTAAGAACTCTGATGAAATGTGCAAGGAAATTAATGTTGTTTTCATGCCTGCTAGCACAACAACCATTCTGCAGCCCATGGATCTAGGAATAACTTTGACTTTCAAGTCTTATTCTTTAAGAAATACAATTTGTAAGGCAATAGCTGTTATAGATAGTGATTCTGATGATGGATCTGGGCAAAGTAAATTGAAAACCTCTGGAAGGGATTCACCATTCTCCATGATATTGAGAACATTTGTGATTCAAGGGAGGATGTCAACATATCCACATTAACAAGAATTTGGAAAAATAGATTTAAACCCTCATGGATGTCTTTGAGGGGTTCAAGACTCCAGTGGAGAAAGTAACTGTAGATGTGCTGGAAATAGTAAAAGAACTAGAATTAGAAGTAGAGCCCAAAGATGTGACTGAATTACTGTAATCTTATGATCAAATTTGAATGGATGAGGAGTTGTTTCTTTATTTTTATTTCAAAGCATTACTGAGGTACAAATATTTTTGGTTACATGGATCACTTTTATAATGCTTGTGTGATGGTAATAAATGTGCCAGTCACCCAGATAGCGTTCATTGTACCTGTTAGGTAGGTTTTCAACCATCCTCCCCTTCCCCACTGATTGATTTCTGTTAAGTTTTACTTCCCACTATGCACATGTGTGCTCATCAGTTAGTTCTAATTTAATACTGAGTACATGTGGTATTTGTTTTTCCATTCTTGAGATATTTCACTTAGGAGAATGGCCTCCAGTTCCACTCAAATTGTTGCAAAAGGTATTAATTCATTTTTTATGGCTGAGTAGTACTCCATGGTATACATATATCACATTTTGTTAATCCACTCATGAATTTATGGGCACTTGGGCTGATTCCACAACTTTTCAATTGTAAATTGTGCTGCAATAAACATTTGAGTACAGGTGTCTTTTTGATAAAATGACTTCTTTTCCTTTGGGTAAATACCCAGTAGTGGGATTGCTGGATTGAATGGTAGGTCTATTTTTAATTCTTTGAGTTTTCTCCATACTGTTTTCCATAGAGATTGTACTGATTTGCAGTCCCACAAATAGTGTATAAGTTGTTCCTTTCTCTCCACATCCAACCAAGCATTTGTAGTTTTGGGACATTTTGATAAAAGCCATTCTTCTCACTGGGGTTTGGTGATATCTCATACTGGTTTTGATTTACATTTCCCTGATGATTAGAGATGGTGAGCATTCTTCATATGGTTATTGGCCATTTGTCTATCTTATTTTGAAAAGTTTCTGTTCATGTCTTTTGCTCACTTTTTAATGGGCTCGTTTCATTTTTTTCTTGCTTATTTGCTTGAGTTCTTTATAGATTCTTGTTATTAGCCCTTTAACAGATATATAGCATGCAAATATTTTGTCCCATTCTGTAAGTTGTCTACTCACTCTGTTGATTGTTTCCTTGGCTGTGTAGAAGCTTTTTAA
Source organism: Propithecus coquereli (assembly GCF_000956105.1). Taxonomy (NCBI): domain Eukaryota; kingdom Metazoa; phylum Chordata; class Mammalia; order Primates; family Indriidae; genus Propithecus; species Propithecus coquereli. Next base: position 3,107,146 of record NW_012148363.1, on the reverse strand, counting down.
TTTGATCAGGTCCCATTTATTAATTTTTATTGTTGCTGTGATTGTCTTTGGGGTCTTCTTCATAAATTCTTTGCCTAAGCCAATATCTAGAGGAGTTTTTTCCAACATTCTCTTCTAGAATTATTATGGTTTCATGCCTTCCACTTAAGTCTTTTATCCATCTTGAATTAATTTTTGAAAGTGGTGAGAGATATGGATCCTGTTTCATTCTTCTGCATGTGGCTATCCAATTTTCACAGCACCATTTATTGAATAGGGATTCTTTTCTCTAGTGCATATTGTCATCTGTTTTGCCAAAGATCAGTTACCTGTATATGGATGTTTTATATCTGGGTGCTCTGTTCTGTTCTATTGGTCTATGTCTCTTTTTGTGCCAATACCATGCTGTTTTGGTTACTATAACCTTGTAGTACAGTTTGAAGTCTGGTAATATGATGCTTCCAGATTTATTCCTTTTTCTTAATATTGCTTTGGTTAATCAGGCTCTTTTCTGGTTCCACACAAAGCATAGAATTATTTTTTCTAGATCTGTGAAATATGACATTGATATTTTGATGGGAATTTCACTGAATCTATAAATCAGTTTGGGTAGTATGGACATTTAAACAATGTTGATTCTACTGATCCGTGAGCATGATATGTTTTTTTCCCTTGTTTGTATCATCTTCGATTTCTTTCTTCAGAGTTTTGTATTTCCCTTTGTAGAGATCTTTGCCCTACATGTTTAAGTATCTTTCTAGGTATTTTATTTTCTTTGTAGCAGTTGTGAATGGTATGAAGTCTTTGATTTGACTCTCAGCTTGACTGTTATTCGTATATAGGAATGCTACAGGTTTGTGTACATTGATTTTGTACCCTGAAAGTTTGCTGAATTTATTTATCAGTTCCAGAAATCTCTTGGTGGAATCTTTGGTATATTTTAGGTATAAGATTATATTGTCTGCAAAAAGCAATAATTTGACCTCTTCTTTCCTGATTTGAATAAACCTAATTTTTTCTCTTACCTGATTACTCTGGCTAGGACTTTCAGCACTATGTTGAATAGAAGTGGTGACAGTGGACATATTTATCTTGATCCAGTTCTTAGTGGTAATGTTTTCAACTTTTTTCCATTTACTATGATGCTGTCTGTGGGTTTGTCATGCATGGCTTTCATAATTTTGAGATATGTTCCTTCTGTGTCTAGTTTGTTTAGAGTTTTTATCATGAAAGGGTGTTGGATTTTGTCAAGTGCTTTTTCTTCATCTATTTAGGTGATCATATGGTCTTTATGTTTGGTTGTGTTTATGTGGCGAATCACGTTTATTGATTTATGTATGTTAAATCATCCTTGCATCCCTGGGATGAAGCCCACTTTGTCATGGTGGATTATTATTTATTTATTTATTTATTTTTGATAAGCTGTTGAATTTGGTTTGCTAATATTTTATTGAGAATTTTTGCATCTGTATTCACAAGGGATATTGGTCTGTAGTTTTCTTTTTTTGTTATGTCCTTTCTTGGCCTTGGTATCAAGGTGATACTAGTTTTGTAGAATGAATTTGGGGAAATTCCCTCCTTCATAATGTTATGGAATAATTTCTGTAGAATGGATACCAAGGCTTTGTTGTAGGTATGGTAAAATTTTGCTGTGAATCCATCTTGTCCAGGGCTTTTTTTCCATTGGAAGGTTTTTTATTGCTACTTCAATGTCATTGGTCTGTTCAGGGGTTCTATTTCTTCCTGATTGAATATTAGGAGGTTGTATGTTTCCAGAAATTTGTAAATTTCCTCTACATTTTTGAGATTATGTGCACAGAAATTTTCATAGTATTCACAGATGATATTTTGTATGTCTGTGGAATCACTTTTAATATCTCCTTTTTCATTTCTAATGGAACTTGTTTGCAACCTTTCCCTTCTATTCTTGGTTAATCTAGCAGGAGATCTATCAATTTTCTTTATGTTTTCAAAGAACCAACTTTTTATTTCAGTGATCTGTACAATTTTCTTGTTTTTGATTTTGTTTAGTTCTGCTCTGACCTTAGTTATTTGTTTTCTTCTGCTGGCTTTGGGCTTGACTTGCTCTTACTTTTCTAGTTCCTTGAGATGTGTCATTAGATTGTTGATTTGTTTATTTTCTTTTTGTTGTATGCATTTAATGCTATGAATTTTCCCCTTAGGACTGCTTTTGATCTATCTCATAGATTTTGATAGCTTGTGTCCTCTTTGTCATTCAGTTCAAGAAATCTTTTCATTTTCATCTTAATTTCATCTTTGATTCAATAATCATTCAGCAGTATGTTGTTTAATTTCCATGATTTTGTGTACAGTGGGTGTTTCTCTGGAGTTGATTTCTAGTTTTATTCCACTGTGGTCTGATAAGATGCATGCTATAATTTAATTTTTTTTTATTTGTTGAACCATGTTTTGTGGCCTAAAATAAGATCGATTTTAGAGAATGTTCCATGTGCTGATAAGAACAAAGTATATTCAGCAGTTTTGGGGTAAAATGTTCTGTAAATGTCTGTTAGGCCCAATTTTTCTATGGTCCCATTTAAGTGCAGTGTTTCTTTATTAATTTTCCGCTCGGATAATCTGTTCAGTTCTGTCAGGGGGGTGTTGAAGCCTCTAGCAATTAAAATGTTGCTATTTATCTCTCTTCTTAGATCTAGTAGTGTTTGCTTTATGAATCTTTGTCCTTCTGTGTTAGGTGCGTTAATATTTAGGATTGTTATATCTTCTTGTAGAATTGCTCCCTTTACTATTGTATAATGACTTTCTTTGTCCTTTACTATTGTTGATTTAAAGTCAATTTTATCTGATACAAGAATAGCTGTACTTTCTTTCTTTTGGCTTTTATTTGCATGGAATATTTTTTCTATCCCTTGACATTGAGTGTATAAGAGTCCTTATGGGTTAAATGTGTTTCCTGGAGACAGCAGATACTTAGCTCATATATTTTTTTTTTTAATCCATGCAGCCAGTCTATGTCTCTTGAGTGGGGAATTCAAATCATTCATGTGGATTGATAGAATTGATATGTGGGATGCTGTTTTGTTCATCTTGTTGGTTATTACCTTATTGCTTTGTTTTACCTCGTGTACTATTGATTTATTTGACCTCTGAGCTTTAGCTTTTGGGTGGTTTTACAGTGGAGGGTGACCATTGTGCTGCTTCATGTATAATGTAGTAGTGAGTATTTTCTGTAGGTTACATTGCCCTTGTCCCCCACCCCAGTCAGAGCTTCAGGTGTCTCCATCCCCCAGATGGTGTGCATCGCACTCATTATGTTTGTATATACCATCCCCTCCTCCCCTCTCCCATCTGCCCAACTCCTGATAAATGTTATTCCTAAAAGTGCACTTAGGTGTTGATCAGTGAAACCAATTTGCTGGTGAGTACATACGGTGCTTGATTTTCCATTTTTGGGATATTTCACTTGGTAGAATGGGTTCCAGCTCTATGAGGAGTGATTTTTGTTCTGATTTTTTCATGCTTTTGGAGTTCTTATGCTGATTCCTTCTCATCTGGAGCAGCTTTTATATCTTAATTTTTAATTTTCTTTTGTTTAGATGGGGCTTTTTCCTCCCTCAGTCATATGGGGTTATTTGTAGCTTATGTTGAGTAAGAAACTTTGGCTTTGTTTGTGAGCGCTTTGATGGTGATCTAGGTTCCAGATAGATGCCTTAATTATGGATATTCTTAGTGTGATGATTTTCTCAGTTCCTAGTTGTTTGCATGCTGTAGCAGTGGTTAGCTGTGTATGGGTATGTTCCTTATCTATGTTTGGTAAGAGAGGATGGTCTACTCAAAAGAGCAAAAGATATTCTATAATAAAGACATCTGCACCTGAATGTTTATGGCAGCACAATTCACTATTGCAAGGATGTGGAAACAACCCAAGTGCCCATCAAT
>NW_012148363.1:3088634-3090534 GCF_000956105.1 Propithecus coquereli | reverse complement strand
TTAAAAAATTTGTTGTAGTTATATTAATTTAAGGCAAATAAACCTCAGAACAAAGGATATTTTCTGGGATAAAGAGTGGCATTACATAATGATACAGTTGTCAATTTGCCAAGAAGAACTAACAGTCCTAAACGGGTGTGCACCAAGGAGCAGATTATCAAAAGATGTGAGGAAAAAACTGATAGACCTGCAAGGAGAAATGGACAATTCCACTATTCCCCTTGGAGATTTCAACACACTCTTCAGCACTGACAGACAAAGCAGACAACACATATTTAAGGACATAATTGACCAGAACAACATTATCAGTCAGCTGGATCTAAGTGACATTTATACATGACTGCCTTGAGCAATAACAGAATAAACATTATACTCAATCTTGTATAGCACAAAATGGACATCATTTTGTATCATAAAACATTCTTGACACATTTAAAAGAACAGAAATTACATAAAGTGTGTTCTCAATAATGGAATTGAACTAGAAATCAATAACAGAAAGATAGCAAGAATTACCTCAAATACTTGGAGATTAAGCAACATACCTAAATAACATAAAAATCAAAGAAGTCTCAAGATACATTCAAAAACAGTTTAATAATTGCTTGAAAATCACCAATTATCAAAACTCACACAAAGAGAAATAGATCACCTGAATAGATTTATATTTATTAAGTAAATTGAATCAAAAACCTTTCAAAAAAAAAAAAAAAGAGAGAAAGCACCAATCCTGGATAGTTTTACTATTAAATTGTACCAAATATTTAAGGTATAATTGATACCAATTCTCTACAATCTCACTCAGAAAATATAAGCAAAGAGAACACTTCCTAATTCCCTCTATCCAACATTACACTAATATCAATGGCAGTTACAGACATTACAAGAAATAAAAACTGCAGGCCAATATTTCTCATGAAGATAGATGCAAAATTTATCAATGAAATATTAGCCAAGTGTATCCAACAATGTGTAAAAAGAATTATATACCACGAGAAACTGGAATTTATTCCAATTGTGTGAGGCTAGTTCAACATTTGAAAATTAATCAATGGAATCTGCATATCAACAGGCTCAAGAAGAAAAAAATCACATAACTGCATCATTCCATGCAGAAAAGTATATAACATAATCTAATGTGGTAAGACCTCTCAGAAAGCTAGGCATAGAGTGAAACCATCTCAACCTGATAAATAGCATCTACAAAAAACTGCAGATAACATAATACTTAAGGTGACAAATTGATATTTCTCTCCAATAATTAGGGATGAGAAAGAAATGTTCTCCCTTGCCACTCCTATTCAACATTGTAATGGAATTTCAAGCTAGTGCAATAAGACAAGACAAGTAAAGAAAAGGTATTCAGATGGGGAATAAATAAAACTCTCTTTGTTCATGAATGTCATGATTCTTTGTGTATAAAAATCATAAAGAATCAACAAAATTCTGGATGTAATAACAAGTACAGCAACATTACAGGATAAAAAGTTAGGATCTCAAGTCAATTGTTTTCCTATATACCAACAATGAACAACTGTAATTTGAAATATTTAAAAAATCAATTACAGTAGTGCCAAAGTAATTGAATACTTAGATATAAATCCTACAAAATATTTACAGTTTATGTTCATGGAATATTAGAAAAAATTGTTGGAAGAAATAAAGAATGGTCTAAGTAAAATAAAAAAGTCTGCATTCGTGGATTGGAAAACTCAATATTGCTAAGGTGTCAAACTATCAAAAGTCATGAAATGAAGAAACAACCTCAAAAGTAGCAAGAAAAATGAGACACTTAATATACAAGGGATCCTCTATAAGACTGCTAGAAAATTGCTCTGCAAAATCCTTGCAGGATTGAAGGCATTGGGATAATGTATTCAAAATTAGAAAAAAAAAAAAA
>NW_012148363.1:3086119-3088584 GCF_000956105.1 Propithecus coquereli | reverse complement strand
TATAGCTCATTTTCACTGGCAATGGTGATTTTATGCAAATTTATGAGGAAAATGTGACAAGAAAATGTCTTTGATAACATCTGCCTAAAAATGTTCAGAGCATTCAACATCTGAATGGATGTGGGTAAGAACAAGTTTTAATGTTTCTGAGTTAGACTGAGAACTGTGGAAACTTCCAAGCCTGACATAGAGTATGACGTGAGGGAGATACAGTCCATACACATAATATTTTTTTACCTTCAGGATGAAAGCCGCATGCAAAGAACTTTTAGGGAAATGGTTTTGTTAGCCATGTAGTGGTGCTTATGCTTTAATTTAGGCTCTACATTTTATGCTCAAACATTTTTAAGTTTGGTCTTTTTATGAACTGAAGAGGATAGGCTGAATAAAATCAAAATAATATTACCAGAGAAGTCGGAGCTGCATAGCAATTGTCCTAATCATCTTCCAAAATGCATCATCTCCCTTATTGCTAGGTTTATGAACACTACAGCACTTATGTGTGCCTTCCTTTTATTAACAGAAAGGTAATACATTTTAGAAAACAATAGACCTTGCATAAAAATCACATATTCTTGGCTCATTGGGTGATATTTGACTACATGCACTGATACAATTCTAGTGTTTGGCCCCTCCAAATCTCATGTTGAAATTTAATTCCCAGTGTTGGAGGTGGGGCCTGGTGGGAGGTGTTTGGATCACGGGGCCAGATCCCTCATGAATGACTTGGTGCCCTTCCCCATGTTAATGAGTGAATTCTCACTTTATTTGTTCACGTAGGAGGAGAGCTTGTGTTTAAAGGAGGCTGACACTGCCTCTTCCCTCTCTTGATCCTCCTCTTGCCATGTGACATGCTTGCTCCCCCTTCACCTTCTGCCTTGCCTGGAAGCCCCTTGAAGCCATCACCAGAAGCAGATGCTGGTATCACGCTTGTGCAGTCTGTAGAACTGTGAGCCCAATAAACTTTTTTTCTTTATAAATTACCCTGTTTAAGATCTTTCCTTTTTAGCAATGCAAAATGTACTAAACCATGCACATTAGAAGATATCACCGTTTTAAACTTAAAACCTTTCCAAGTTTTCCTAATAAATATCCTTAACGTGTTTTACAAGGCTGTGCCTTCTTAGTCCATTTAACTTGGACTATATAACAGCTTAATTTTTATAGCACAGCTCCACTAGTCTTCTTTCTGTTCCCCAGACTTGGCACTTCTGTGGCATTCTAAAAATAGAAAACCTTGGAACTATTCAGTAACAACACTCTGAGGAAAGACATTGTCCTTCTCATAATGGCTACAGTCATCTATTGCAGTAGAGGGACTCTTCAGACTAGTTTTATGGCACTTTCTGAAGTAGGCTCTGGCAGGGGAAGGGAAGGAATAACTATTTTAAAATATGACCAGAACATTCTTAATAATTGCTTCACCCATAAAAGATCATTTCCTTGACTTCAGTCCCCTCTAGCTAGCTTTCCTGTCTAACTGAAAGGGGGCAGGAAAGCTAAGAAACACTTGTGCAGGTCACATGCCAGTGACCCAGTCTCACTAAAACACAGGGATTCAATCTAACATTGTACAATGAATGCTTCTCTTCCTCTGTCTGATCACCATACCAACAGGGATCATGTCTAGTAATAGCTGAAAGAGCTACAAAGTGCAAATTCTACCTAAGAAGAGGTTTGTGGGAAGATTCAAAGGTAAAAAGAAAGATAAAAATAAGGACGTTAGAGGAAATGAAACCTCTGACGCCAAAGGCTACAGTAAACATTAAATACAGACAGCCTGACTCCTAGCTAGATTAACGTAAAACCTCACTCGAAAGACCTGTTTCCCTCAGTAAATTAAAAAAGTAAATGAATGAGATTTACATCAGATTTCTCAATAGAAGCCACACAAGTAATAACAGTAGAGTAAAATATTTAAACTGTTGGAAAAAAAAAAAAACACCTAGAATTCTATGTCCACTGAAATTATCCTTTGACATTAAAAGAGAAATAAAGGCTTTCTCAGAAAAACAAAAATAAAGGAAATTCCTTATAATAGACCTGTTTTGCAGGAAGTGGTTAAAACAAGTTCTGCAGGAAGAGGAAAATTCTATAGGTCAGAGACTCAGAAAACTATTTAAAAAAGAAGAGCATCAAGGAGGAATAAATGAAGGTAAAATGAAATCTTTTATTTTTTGAATTCTTCATTCATCTGAAAGATGTTTGTTTAAAGTAAAAATAGCAACAGAGTATTGGATTACTATAGCAATTGGATAAGTAAAATAAATGGCAGCAATTTAATAAGGAATAGGATGGAAGAATGGAGAACACTCTGTCATAGGTTACCTGGATTGGTGTAAATATATATTGCAAATTCCAGAGAAACCACTAGAAATTCTAAAAGAAAAAGTAAAATGAATATGCTCAGAGGAGATAAAAATAAATCACATAAAATTCTCAATTCAAATAAAAGAAGAATGAAA
>NW_012148363.1:3082785-3085624 GCF_000956105.1 Propithecus coquereli | reverse complement strand
AGCACAATTCACTATTGCAAGGATGTGGAAACAACCCAAGTGCCCATCAATTCATGAATGGATTATTAAAATTTGGTATATGCATACAATGGAATACTACTTAATAATAAGAAATGACAGTGATCTAGCACCTCTTATATTTTCCTGGATAGAGCTTGAGCCCATTATCCGAAGTGAGGTAATACAAGATTGGAAGAATAGACTCCACATGTACTTGCCATCAAATTGGCACTGACTGATCAACACTATGGTGCTCACACGGTAGTAATATTCTCTGGGGATTAGGGGGTTGGGGGAGTAAACTCACAACTAATGGATGTGGTGAACATTGTAGAGGGGATGAGGATGCCTCTAATCCTCGCTTGTGTGAGGCAAAGACATAAAATGTAAATAAAATATTTGTACCCTCATAATATCCTGAAATAAAAATAAAAGAAAGAAAAAAAGAAAAAAAAAAAAGAGAGGATGGAGGCCTTTGAAATCCTTTCTCTTTCCCCAACCCTGTGGTCTTCATATCAGTGTTAATTGTAGTGGCATACCCAATTTAATCTCTGAGACTGTCGTTGGAGCTTGTGGGTGAGAATTGACCTCACTCTGTATGACTAAGTCTGTAAATGTTGTAAAAAGCTGTGCAAATTGACCTCCCTGTCAGTAGATGGCACTTGTCAGAAGGAAAAGGCTGCCATGTTGTTTTTATGGTCAGCTCTTATCCCTCAGGAGAAGCACTTGAAAGTCCCAGGTGGTGGGTGGGGCCATGCAATTTCCAGGTATGTCCTTAGTCTCTGCCTCAGCGGAATCAAATGGTGGAGTGAGACTTGGTGATGCTAGGTTGGGTAGGTTTGCCTTCAGGCTCCCCAAAACATTGTAAGGTAGCTGTTTTGACAGGGATCAAAAGATCTGTTCCTAGCTTTTGGGGGAAAGCCCCCAAGGGGCTGAAGTGGTCCCACTCAGCCAGAAAATCTGTTTGTGTATACGGGGCCATGTGAGATTCACAATCTGACCATCCATCTCTCACACCTCCCCCTGGCATGCATGCCTTCCCTACTAGCCTGCATCTCTATGAAATGCTGGTGGACAGGGAACTCCCAAATTGGGCACCTCAGGTCTACTACAAATCCACAGAGGAAGAGATGTGGGCCCTACTCTCTGTGGTTGCCTCAGCCTGGAATACATGGTGCAATGGATCAAGGGAGCCACTTGCCAAATTCTCAGCACAAACTGCTCTACTGGTTGTAATGGGTTTGGGAGGGGCCACTGCTCCTGTCAGCCCATGTGCCTGGTTGCCACGGCTCCCAGGGATGGGCTCCTTCTCACTGCAGAACCCATTCCAACCCCACAGGGTGGTTTTCCTGTGGGGAGGGATGGGCACTCTCCTAGCTCGCTAGATCCCAGAATCCCATAGTGTTCTACTGTCAGATCTGTCCATGCAGGCTTCTTTTCCACTCTAGTCCAACTCACAGACCCCCATCATGTGTCTCCAGCAACTCACTTGAGTTTGGGGTGCATGGGGTCTAGCCTGCTTGTCTGACTCACTGGTGTGTGACTCTCTGCTAAATGCCATTGGGCAGGGAGGTCCCGAATAAGACACTGTGGATCCACTGCAGGCCCCCAAAGGGAAAGGCAGCAGTCTCACTTTCCTTGGAAGCCTCAGCCTATAGCACAAGCCCACAGGGGCAGGTACCACTCGCCACATTCTTGGCCCAAACTGCTTTCCTGGTTGTAGTGGCTGTGGGAGGAGTGCGGGAGGGAAGTGTCTGAATGGAAGAAAGCTGACTCTCTGGCCTCCTGTGACAGTCTCCTTGAATGAGAGCCCCACGTGGAGTGTCCAAGTTCTGGGATCACACAAATTCTCCCCGCTGTACCATGTTTGTTGTTGTGCCTGGGCTTGTCGGGTTGGAAAAGCCTCCAAGAGACTTGGTAGCCTGCTGGCCACTGAATGCTTGTGGGAGGGGAGAGGGATCCCCCCTTACCCTTTCACTGGGCTCGGAGCCTCTCCAGGTTTGATCCTTGCAGATATCTTTCTTCCTTTGTCTTCTCCCTTCTCTGCTTCACAGTTTTCCTCCATGATTTCCCCAGCAGGCTCCACCACCTCTCTCTATGGTCTACATTCACTCTGCCTCTCTTCTCCTTTCCCTGTTATCAGAATTCCTATCTTCCCTCCAGAATGGCCCTGCAAGAAGTCTCTAGTTGGTCATCTTCTCCCCTGCTAGGAGTTGTTTCTTAAGATGGAATCTACTCCTGGTGAAGATATTGTGTACATTGTTGAAATGGCATCAAAGGATTTAGAATACTTCATAAATTTAGTTGATAAAGTAGTGGCAAGTTTTGACAGAATTGACTCCAATTTTGAAAAAAGTTCTACTGTGGGTAAAATGCTATCAAACAGCATCATTTGCTACGAAGAAATCTTTCATGAGAGGAAGAGTCAATCAATGCAGCAAACTTCATTGTCTTATTTTAAGAAATTGCTATTTCTTAAACCTTCACCAAGCACCACTCTGATCAGTCAGCACCCATCAACATCAAAGAGATCCACCATCAAAAGTTATGACCCACTGAAGGCTCAGATGATCAGTAGCATTTTTTAGAGATAAAATGTTTTTAATTAATATATGTGCATTTTTAGACATAATGCTGTTGCACATTTAATAGACTATAGTACAGTGTAAGCGTAACTTTTACATGTACTGTGAAACCAAAAAATTCATGTGTTCACTTTATGGGAATATTTTACTTATTATGGTGGTGTATAACTAAACCTGCAATATCTCCAGGGTATGCCTGTGTGTGTGTGTGTTTTCAGATTAAATGCAAAAATATTGTCGAAATATATTTAAAA
>NW_012148363.1:3075992-3078732 GCF_000956105.1 Propithecus coquereli | reverse complement strand
TAATAATCTATTTGCTTTGATCTGAAAAAATGATCCCTGAATTTCTCTTCTCAGCTTTTCTCCCGTCAATTAGTGCCTTAAATACTATTTTTTTAAATGCATAGAGTTTTTTTTTTTCTTTTCTTGACCTTTAGTTTAGTGGTTATATAAAAATTGGGATAATCTTAATGTTTTAATAATGTTTAAATGTTTAATCCCAAACACACATCTTTGGATATCCACAGAGGATAATTACATGATTAGAAACTACCCAAACACTGTAGAAATTGAAATAATTATTTCACAAGATTTAAATATGCCTAAATTATATAGTCCGTTTTCAATAACCAGAGAGAGGTATGTCTTATATTACTGAGGCATGAAAGGCAAATGGTCTTAGGTGGAAAATACAATAGTTTTCTTCAGAAATCATTTTCAGCCCAATGTTTCATTATACTGATTCTTGAACAAAACATTAAAATTTGACTCAAACATTTAGTTCTATATATTTTGTATCAAAGAAAGTCTTCCAAAGAAAGGAAGGTATATTAATAAACATGACATCAGACCATACACTCTGGATTATAATTTCACAGTGGTCTATTCATCTATACAAGTATTACTAAAGCCAGCTAATCATAGCAAAATAACATTCTCAGTCATTATCCAAAAATTTTCTTTGTAATACAAAAGAGGCAAAGGTAGTCTTCAAAAACTTAGCTTAGCAAATAATGTATAAGGTTTTCATAAGAATTCATTTTAATCACCCCAATTCTTGACTAGTCTGTTTAGTACAATATTGGGCTCTTAAGGTGCCATTCCACAGCTCTGGCTACTTTCTGTTGTGTAAATTAGGATGTTAGAAAATACAAATTTTGTTAAATATATTCCTTGATATTTTGTTTTCTTTGTTGCTGTTGTGAAAGAAATTGAGTCTTTGATTTGGTTCTCAGCTTGACTGTTGTTGGTATATAGAAATGCTACTGATTTGTGTACATTGATTTTGTAAACTAAGACTTTGATGAATTTATTTATCAATTCCAGTAGTCTTTTGGCAGAATCCTTGGTGTTTTCTAGATGTAAGATCATATCATCAGCAAAGAATGATAGTTTGACCTCTTCTGCCCCAATTTGGATACCCTTGATGTCCTTCTCTTGTCTTATTTCTCTGGCTAGACCTCTACAGGGAGAACTATGAAACACTGAGGAAGGAAATAGCAGAGGATGTAAGCAGACAGAAAAACATATCATGTTCATGTATTGGCAGAATCAATATTGTTAAAATGTCCATACTACCCAAAGTAATCTACAGATTCAATGCAATTCCTATTAAAATAGCAACATCACTTTTTGCAGATTTAGAAAAAATAATTTTGTGCTTCATATGGAACCCTCTAGAGAAGATCATGTATAACCAAAGCAACTGTAAGCAAAAAGAGCAAATTGGGAGGCATCAATTTACCAGACTTCAAGCTATACTACAAGGCTATAGTAACCAAAACAGCATGGTATTGGCACAAGAACAGAGATCTAGACCAATGGATCAGAACAGAAAACCCAGATACAAAACCATCCTCATGTGGCCATCTGGTCTTTGACAAAGCAGGCAAAAACATACATTGGGGAAAAGAATCCCTATTCAATAAATGGTGTTGGGAAAATTGGATAGCCACATGTAGAAGACCGAAATAGGATCCGCACTTCTCATCGCTCACCAAAATTAACTCACGATGTATAACAGGCTTAAACCTAAGGCATGAAACTATGAGCATTCTAGAAGAAAATGGCTTTGGCAAAGAATTTATGAAGAAGACCCCAAAAGCAATCATAGCAACAACGAAAATAAATAAATGGGACATGATCAAATTAAAAAGCATCTGCGCAGCCAAGGAAAGTACTATTAGAATTAATAGACAACCTACGGAATGGGAGAAAATATTTGTATGCTATACATTTGATAAAAGGCTCATAATTAGAATCTATAAAGAACTCAAGCAAATCAGGAAGGAAAAAATCAAACGACCTCATCAAAAAGTGGGCAAAAGACGTGAACAGAAACATTTCAAAAGAAGATAGACTAATGGCCAACACACATATGAAAAAATGCTCAACATTTCTAATCATCAGGGAAATGCAAATCAAAACCTCAATGAGATATCACTTAACTCCAGTGACTTTTGGTAAAAGCCATTCTATCAAAAAGTCCCAAAACAACAAATGTTGGTATGGATGCAGAGAGGTAGGAACACTCATACATTGTTGGTGTTACTGCAAACTAGTACAACATCTATGGAAAGTAGTATGGAGATACTTCAAAGAACTAAAAGTAGAACTACCATTTGATCCAGCAATTCCACTACTGGGTATTTACCCAAAGGAAAAAAAGACATTCTATAAAAAAGACATCTGCCCTTGAATGTTTATAGCAGAGCAATTCACAATTGCAAAGATGTGGAAACAACCCAAGTGCCCATCAATACATGAGTGGATTAATAAAATGTTGTATACGTATTCCATGGAGTACTACTTAGCCATAAAAAGGTAAACTAATATCTCCCATATTAACCTGGATGGAACTGAGGCCATTCTTCTAAGTGAAGTATCAGAAGAATGGAAAAACGAACACCACATGTACTCACCAATAAATTGGAACTGATTAATCAATGATGATGTGCACATATGGAAATAACATTCATAGGAAATCAAGCAGGTGGGAAAGGGGAGGAGGGCATGGGTAAATTTACACCTAAAAGGTACAATA
>NW_012148363.1:3070485-3075942 GCF_000956105.1 Propithecus coquereli | reverse complement strand
ACAGTTGTTTTTATTATTTTTGTCCTTTATCACTTTAGAGATGTCATTCTATTGTCTCCTGATTTGCTTTGGCCCTGGTTAAAAGTCAGGAATTAAGTCTCACTTGTGTGTCTTTGTGGTTTCATTTAATATAGTTTCAACAAATATTAACACATATTAAAAATATCAAATCATTATATCTTCAAATATATTTTGTCTTTTTTCTATTTTGGGAACTCCAGTTAAATGTTTGTTAGAATGCTTTATATTCTCCCACAGGTTGTTGGGGGCTTTTTAGTTTTTAAAGTTGTAATTCTTCTCTTGTGCTTATCTATCAATCTATCATCTATCACCTATCTACATTAATTTATTAAATTTTTGCTGTCTTCAAATTTACTGAATATTTTTATTAGAATCTTTAATAACCTATTAGGTATGCTAAGAATTTTTCAATTTTCATACTATATTTTTCTTATCAAAAAACAATATTTTTTTCATTTTCATAAATTCCATCTTTCTTGATACTAGGTTTGCAAGAATTTTCTCTGCATTCTTGATTATGTTTGTAATTACTACTTTAACGTCTTTTTCACCATTCCATCATCTCTATCATATTTGATTGTTTCTGTAATCTTATTTTTCTTCTGGTGATGGGTAAGATTTTCCTGCTTTTTCACATTCCAGTAAATTTTAATTGGGATCTGATCATTTTGTCCATTGCGTTTTTGTCTGAAGTGTTTCACTTTTCTTTAAAGAATGTTGACGTTTATTTTGATAGTCAAGTTATTTTTGGAGCAGCATGATCCTTTTGAAGCTTCTTTTAAAAATCCTTGAGGGTGGGTCTGCAGTAGGTTTACTCCAAGTGTAGATTAATCTCGTTGCAGAGACATGATCCTCCTGGTTCCTGTACTGAACGCCCTGAGTGTCCAGTGAGGCGTCTCCACTACGGCAGGTTGTGACTTGGACATCTTCTAGCTCCTAGTGAACTCTGGGAATTGCTTGTCTTATGACACAGAATATACTTTGCCTGGCTGTAAGGTATTTATTTTACACATGAGCAAATTAATAATCAGTACCAAACTCAGTGTCACTCCATGCAGATTTTTGGATCTTTATCTCTGCATAGCTCTTTATTCTCCAATACTCTACCCTAAAACAGTTGGGTGCCAGGACCTCACCAAAGTACAGCTTCTGCCTCCTCAGTCCAGCAAAATCTCCATGGTCAGCTCTGTAATCTGATTCTGAAAGTGCCTCCATGCAAAACCACCAGCAACTTACAAACTTCTTTGTTTATTTTAATTTTCTCAGGGATCAGAATCCTGCACTGCTTGTTGTCCAATGAGCAAAACTGGTTGTTTCTTATACTGTGTCCAGTTGTTTTTCTAGTTGTTTATACCTGGAGACAAAGTTTGATTCTGGTTACTTCAACATGGCTGAGTATGATTTTACAGATTTTCTGGCATGTTCTCATTATTACAATCAGTTTCCTAAGTCTTTTTGTCTTCTAGCTGGAAGTAGAAATTAGGACTATATTTATTAAACTCTTGAAAGTTTCTGTCAAGTTATCAATTATTATTCCACTTGAGATTGTACCATTTTGCTGTAAGAGCGGTTAGCGGTTTCTTGCATGACTCTCAGTGAGAGGGATTTAATTTTCTAGTTCAGCATGTACCAAGTCATCATACGGGACTTAGGTGTGTAGTGGTTATTACTGATCCCTGATCATATATAAAAACACTGTTTGTAGAGATAAGAGTACCAGAGAAGTCTAAAACACATTGCTGTCTTCTAAATAGCAATACCAAGGAAAATAATAGTTATTCTTTCATAGATTCATTGCTCCATTTTCCTGTTGAGACATAACCTAATCTTTGGAGTCTATGTTCAGTTAGGCTTCAGTTAGGCTATTCTCCATGAAAAGATCAAAGTTAGGACAAAATACCGTGTACAATATTACAAGACACAAAAAATGTGCTAATATACCATCTTTTTCCTAGATTATTTTGAAGTATATGACCTTAATTCAACTCAGAGTCACTGAATGTATTCTGGGTAACAATTCTTTCTTCTTACATATAAGTAGTCCACTAAAGTAATTCTATAATAATATGTAATTTTTTTAAAAAATGGAATTCCTAATTTTTTGTCTAAGGCCCTCAAAATGATTTAGGAAGACTTAGGCTGATTTTTTCCTCTGCTAAAAAGGCAAAGCTGAGTTGGGAAATTAAATTCAATGTCTAGAGGGCCACTTATATAGTAGTTTGTAATAATTTCAGACTTCTGAATAACCATCATAATGGTCCTATTTTTTTTCTGAGAATTTTTGTAGTATCAGAAACCTTCTTTGTGTGTTCCTGTGGATTATTTTGGGCAATTTGGCTGTCTTCTAAGGAGGAATATTTTATTTTAAAAAAGAAAGAATAATTGTCAAAATGGAGATTTTAAGGGAACCAGAGGAGGTCAGGTAATTATTTAGTTCTAAAATATTTTCTTTTGCTTAATTTCTTCATCTTGCACAAACTAACTCTCATTTATCAAACAACTTATAGTGCGTTAACTATATTTTAGGTTCTACTTTAATTGGATGGGTATAGTTCTAAGAACAAGTTAATTAACTCCTTTTTATAAACCTCTCTTTGAGTTATTCTCAGTGGATCTTAAAAGATAATTAAGCATTCTCTAAGGCATTTTAACCATCTTTGTTACCATTGATAGCTAAGAAGGCAACAGAAAATAATTCACTTTCTTTATCAGGTTAACAGAATATTTTATAAAGCCTTTTTATTTTTTAGTATGATAATATGAATTACTACAGAAATAATGCTTTTGAAACAAGCTGAAGTTAGAGAAAACACAGATGCCATTTATTTCATTTTGCTATATTTCAATGTGTTAATAAGCTTATTTACATGAAATTAAGTGTTTTCCCACCATTCACATTTTAAAATTCAAAAGTTCAAATACAATACTGCTTTACTGTAAGTTTTATGTCTCAAATTTATTAATAGCACAAATCAGTTTAGCCTGAGCCCTAGGCATATAAAGTAATATAGTTGTCACAGGGATAAAAAGATGTTATTAATATTTTTATTTTGAATTAAATGTAAGCTGCATTTAAACACAGAGTAGACCGTTTGATGCATTTATATTAATTCATAACTCTGTTTCAAATGATTATTCTGATTAGTTGAATACAAAAAGCCAGCATGTTCAGAAGAAACTGCATAATCAGGAACCACAAAAACACTTAGAGAAAGTAGGGTGTGTCCTTTTAACTGTCTCCAAATAAAATCAAGAGAGGGATTTTTAATTTTCCACTTCTTTAATTGAAGCTGACAACTCCTATACTTGAATGTGCAAATTCGTTCATTTAACAGATACTTGTCTAGAGTAATCTGTTCCTCCATAGGAAATTTTCATGAAGTTGACACACTGAAGGAAATCTCTACCTCAGCCATAAAACCCTGTGCATAGGAAGCTGAAAGTATGTTTTCCAGCCTGAAGAAGAGAAGTGAGGCGAACAGCCAGAGAGCCGCTTCCCACAAGGTCAAAGTCAGCTGCAGCTGGTTGGTGCGTCATCTGCTTCAGACTTCACACTCTTGTTCAGCTGCCCCTCCACTGGGAAGGCCTTGTCCATCTCTTTGCACCACGTCACATCTACGTGGTACGCACGTTCATTACTCCAGCCTGAGTTCAGCCCACCTCATTTATTAAGTCCTCATTTATTAAGTCCACCTCATTTATTAAGTACTTTCTGTAATCTCAGTCCAATTGTCCACTCTTTTTCCTTTCATAAATTTTTGACCTGTGTAGAAAGGGCATGGTATATTTCTTTGACAAGTGAAATAAATTCACGCATTTTCTATTCATATAAGTAGAAACGTCAGTGAGAAATATAAATTCCCACTCATCACTGCTCTTTTCTGTAGAAACTTTATATGATCCTGAAGAGCAGAGATTCTGAGATTGGATTAGCTTAGTTTTTTGTGTTTGTGTGCGTGTTTCTTTTTAATTGTGGTAAAAACACTTGACACGAGATCTATATTCTTAAATTTAGAAGTGCACACTGCAGTAACTATAGTCATGTTGCTGTATAGCAGATCTACAACTTACTTATCTTACGTAACTGAAACTTTATCCTCATTGAATACCAACTCCCCATTTTCCCGTCTCCCCAACCCTCTTGCAACCACTATTCTATTCTCTGTTTCTAGGAGTTTAACCATTTTTGATATGTCAGGTAAGTGCAATCATGTATTACTTGTTCTTCTTTGAGTGGCTTATTTCACTTAGCATAATGTCCTCCAGGTTCATCCGTGGTGTCACATATAGCAAGACTTTCTTCTTTTTAAGAGTGCATAATATTCTATTATAGTATATACCACATTTTCTTTGTCCATTCATGTATTAATAGACATTTAAGTTTTTTTCATATGTTGGCTATTGTGAATAATACTGAAATGAACATGGGAGAACATACATCTCTTCAAGATCATGTGTTCAATTCTTTTAGATATATACCCAGAAGTGGGATTACTGGATCATATGGTAATTTTATTTTTAATTTTTTACAGACTCATCATACTGTTTTCCACTGTATTTTACATTTCCACCAAAAGTGTACAAGGGTTCTAATGGACCAGCTTAGTTTGAATCTCAGTGTCATCACTTACTAGCTGCAAAATGTGTAAATTATAATTTGATTTAACTTCATTATGCCTGAGTTTTCCAGTTGTAAATTTAGGGATGATAGTAGCTATGTTATAAGGTAATCGTAAACATTAAACATAATTATATAAACATAAAACACATTGTATCATTCAACACATATTAGCTATTAAATAGAGAAATTTTACGGGTCTCTATCTGCAGATGAATTCAGAGAAAAAAAGGTACCTATGGAGAGAAAGTCCTTTGGAAACTTTGGCAGTTGCTCCAGAAAATTAAATTCTGCCTCAGAGCATTTGGTGCAGAGTTACTCAAACTTGTTGCATTTCAAAAGAACAAAACTATGGGGCATCAGCTTCTTTTCTGGCACCACTGCAGCACGATGCATTTAATGTTTAACTAAGTAATTGGTATTTCAGAGGATACCAGGAAAAAAATTCCTTTGTACACATTGGAAAATTAGATTAAATTTGGCCTTTAGCTGCCCCACACATAGTGAACTGCAACCTAACTTAAGAGTATATTTTTGTAACAAATAGCTGAGTCTCAGCTAATCACAGAAGCCTAGCTTCAGTCAATCACAGGTTGCCCACTGATCAGATTATGTTCATATGAGGCAAATGCCTCTGCCCACTATGCCCAAATAAGGCAATGCACAACTGGAAACAATTAAGCTATTTCTGTATGTCATTTCTTTGTTCTGTTAATTAATACTTCTTGCCCACATTGCTAAGCAGAGTTCTCTGACCTCTACAGGTTCAGAGTGCTGCCCAATTCTTGAATTGTTTTTTGCTAAATTTAGTTTTTTTT
>NW_012148363.1:3067946-3069530 GCF_000956105.1 Propithecus coquereli | reverse complement strand
TATATAATAATTTATAATGCCACAGTGGGATGTTCATAAAGTATTGTAGTATACTCATATTTTACATTAATTTCACAAACATAAAGTAGAAAAGAACTTAAGATGTATCTATTTCTTTGGATCATAAATTTATACTTTGCATCATAAATTTACACACACATCTCAAAGGGGTCTGGATCAATGTGTATCAAAAACCACTGGTGACAACAGTTATCAGTAGGTGGTATCATTATGCTTAGCCATATTTTCTACACTTTTTATGATGAATTTGTATTACTTTGGTTAGAAAACAATTATCACTTGGAATATGACCAATGTTTCCTGTCTTTTCAGTAATGCTGCGTAAGTAAGGATCCTCATACTTTTAAAGAGGCTCATGCCATTTATCCCTATCTTTATTAGTGGAATGATCCTGGCTCTGCCAGGAGGGAATTTAATCCTTCAGTGGATTCTCCTTTGCATAAATCCTTTGTGGGGTAGCAGTTAAGGATTTTGAAGGAGTTAGTCTTGCAAGAATAATCACCTGTCCTTTTGTAAATACTGGCCTGGCTAAGTGGATGCCAGGTCAGTTTCCACAGGTACAAACAAACTGACAATGACCTTCATGGGGCCAGGGAACTGGGAGAAAAGTCTAGTTGGAACAAAGATGATCTTTGGCTACCTGGCTGCTTTGGGTTATGACCTCTAACTCTCTGTGGAAAGTTTTCTAGACATATAGACAGTGAGAATGCCTGAATATGCTAAGTGGATTATGTGCCATGTGTCAATGCTTGTATCTACAGTCAAAAGTGGATTGTTTTAAAAGTATTGAATTCTGAGTACAAACAAAAGAAAATATCAGCATTTTTTCCTAGGATTGGAGCAAAGGGAAAACTTTCTGCTCTAAAGTGTCTCACATTTATAAAACTGCAGGTAAATGAGACTTAACATATTCATCTGATGAAGTAATAAAATTTGCCCTTTGATGTTTATGCTATAGTCTCTAATTTCTGTAGAACAAAAAAAGGTCACTGAGCAAAATAATGTCATAGCAGATTTTTATTAAAGACTGTACCTTAAATTATATCAATTAAAATATAAAATACAAATGATGACTGTAATATTAACTACCATTTATTGCTTATCTCCTTTTTCAGATGCCTTATGTGGTATTCATTCATCCATGCCATGGGTATATACTGACAGTCTACTGAGGGGATGCCATTATCAAGACAAAAATGACCCCTGCTCTGATAAACAGACTAATGAGGGAGAGAAATGTGAATTAATAATCACCGTTAATTAATTCTCATTGTGGAAAAGGCCTTAAAGGATAAGTCCAAGAAATAAGTGAAAATTTTGCTGAAGAAGTGATGCTAAAACTTCAAACTACAGGATGCCATGTGATTTGGTGATGAAGAACACAGGGACATTCTAGGTAAACAATATGGCATGTGGTGCCTTGAAAGCCAATTATCCCCATTTTACAGAGAAACACAGGGAAACTTGGGAATTTAAGTAGGACACCTAGGTCTGCAACATGAAAATGGAAGGGCCAGGATCTAAACCCAGATCTATTTGACATTAAAATCCTCCTTTTATAAT
>NW_012148363.1:3065477-3067896 GCF_000956105.1 Propithecus coquereli | reverse complement strand
AAATAGATTAAATTCTCCAATCAAAAGATAGAATAATTGAATCAATTTTTTAAAAAACAACTGTATGCTGTCTATAAGAACCACATTTTAGATGTTAGGACACACATAGGATGAAAACCAAGGAATGGAAAAAATTATTCCATGCAAGTGGGATTCAAAAGAGAGTAGGGGTGGCTACACTTACATCACACAGAATAAAATTTAAGTCAAAAACTATCACAAGAGACAAAGAAGAATGTTACATAATAATAAAGATTTAATACATCAGAAAGATATAACAATGATAAATACATGTACCCAACATCAGAGCACCTAAAATATACAAAGCAAATATTGATAGAATTGAAGGGAGAAATAGATAGCAATACAATAACAGGTAGTAGTAGACTTCAATACTCCACTTTCAATACTGAACAGAATGTCCAGATGGAAGTTGAACGAGGAAACAGAACTTGAACAACACTATACACCAAATGGACCTAAGGAAACAATCAACAGAGTAAAAAGACAACCTATGAAATAAGAGAATATATTTGCAAACTATACATTTGATAAGAGATTAATCTCCAAAATATGAGGTAATCATACAATTCAATAACAAAAATGTAGTAATCCAATTTAAAAATAGGTTAAGGATTTGAACAGACATTTTTCCAAAGAAGACATACAATGGCCACAGGTATATGAAAAGGTGGTCATTGTCATTAATCATCAGGAAAATGCAAATCACAGCCACAATGAGATATCGACTTACACCTGCTAAGGTGGCTTTTATCAGAAAAAAAAAAATGACAATATGTGTCAGCAAGAATGTGACAAAATTGAAACACTTTCACCCTTTTGGTAGGAAAATGTAAAATGCAAAATTGTACAGCTGTTATGGAAATCAATATGGTGGTTTCTTAAAAAATTAAAAATAGAGCTATTATACTATACGATCCAACAATCCCACTTCTAGATATATATCCAAAAGAATTGATATCAGGATCTCAAAAAGATATTAGAACTCCCATGTTCATTGTAATACTATTAAATATTTACAGTAGCTAAGATATGAAAACAATCCAAAGTTCCATTGACAGATGAATGGAGTAAGAAAATGCCAAGCCATCACACCTGTAATCCTATCACTTTGAGAGGCCAAGGCAGGAGGATTGCTTGAGACCAGAAGTTAAATACTAGTCTGAGCAACATAGTGAAACCCCCATCTCTACAAAAAGCAGAAAAATTAGCCAGGTGTAGTGAAGTGCCCCTGTAGTCCCAGCTATTCGGGAGGCTGAGGCAGAAGGATGGCTGGAGCCAAGGATTTGGAGGCTGCAGTGAGCTATGATGATACCATGGCACTTTAGCCTGGGTGTCAGAGTGAGGTCCCATTTCAAAAAAAAAAAAGAAAAAACAATGGTATATGCATACAATGGAATACTACGCTGCCTTAAAAAATAGGAAAATCTTGCAATGTGAAACAACATGGATGGACCTAGAGGACATTATGCTAAGTGAAACAAGTCAGACACAGAAAGACAAGTACTACATGATTCCATGTATATGAGGTGTCTAAAATAGTCAAATTCATAAAATTAAAGACTGAAGTAGTGGTGACCAGAGCTGGGGGAGGGAGAAATAGAATGCCATTAGTCAACGGGTATAAAGTCTCAGTTAAGTAAGATGAATAAGCTCTCAAGATCTTCTGTACAACATTGTACCTGTAGTAACAATAATATATTCACAATCAAAATTTGTTGAAAGAATATATATCGTGTTAAGTGTTCTTACTACAGTAAAATTTTAAATATCTGAAAAATAAAACTTTCCTAAATTTCAATGTTAGAAATATTATTTTGTTGTTTATTCAACAAGTAATGTCATTGAAAAAGGTTGACTTGAATCTATTGATTGTATTTAGAATAAAAGTTATT
This sequence comes from Propithecus coquereli, assembly GCF_000956105.1. Classification (NCBI taxonomy): domain Eukaryota; kingdom Metazoa; phylum Chordata; class Mammalia; order Primates; family Indriidae; genus Propithecus; species Propithecus coquereli. Next base: position 3,065,980 of record NW_012148363.1, on the reverse strand, counting down.
TAGTTATAATATTGTAAAGTTTTGCTATCAGTTTAATGTTACCCTAAAGAAATGAGTTGAGAAATACTTCTTCCTCTACTTTCTGAAAATATTTATGTGTAAGATATGTATTATTTCTTCCTTAATTGTTCAAACAAATTGATAATCAGAGCCATTTGAATATGGAATTATCTGTTTCTTTTTCTATGATTTGGTAATTTGTGTTTTCAAAAAAAAATCCCACCTTTTTTTTTACTATTTTTTTCCTTGTGGTATATATATGAATAACATAACACTTACCATTTAAACATTTTTAAGTGTACAGTTCACTGTCATTAATTACATTCAGTGTTACACAACCATCATCTCACTTATTTCTCAAATTTTGTATTACCCTAAGCAATCTATCTTTAAATAATGTTATATCTTTTCACATGTAAGAATAGCCTTACAGCAATTTACATTCATTCTCTCATGTCAGCTCTTGTCTATATATTTTACTTCTACGTATATTATAAACCACT
>NW_012148363.1:3062532-3065427 GCF_000956105.1 Propithecus coquereli | reverse complement strand
TATGAACAAATATAAAAACCTGTATTACTTTAATTTTATTCTTTAACTTCAGTTTTAATTCTTTTACAGGATTTAACAAACTATAAAAATAACTATAAATCTGTATTAATGGGCATACAATATGTAAATATATAATTAGTGACAAAAATAAAATGAAATGGGGATACAAAAGTGGTAAAAGAGTAGTTTTTATGTATGTAATTGATGTTAAATTATCAGTTTAGAATAGATTGTTATAATGTTAAGATGTTTTATATAATTCCCATATTAGCCACAAAGAAAATATCTGTAGAAGATGCACAAAGGAAATGAAAAGAGAATCAAAGCGGGCTACTAGAAAAAAAAAAAATCAATGGAACACAAAGGAAGCCAGTAAAGGAGAAAACCAGGGACAAATAAGTTACAAGATATAAAGAAAGCAATTAACAAAATGGCAAAAATCCTACCCTATCATTGTTGACTTTAAATGTATATGGTTTAAACCCCCTGATCAAAAGACATAAGTCAGATGAATGGATTAAAAAAACAGGATGCAACTATACATATTCTGTAAGATACTCACCTTTGATCTAAGGACACACATAGGATAAAAGTAAAAGGAAAGGAAAAAAAATTATATGCCAATAGTAACCAAAATAGAGCAAGGGTGGCTATATTAATATCAGAAAAAAATAGTTTATAAGTCAAAAACTATTACAAGTGATAAAGAAGGACATTATATGATACAAAAAAGGCCAACTCATCAAGATTTAACAATTACATATGCATTACACATCAGAGCCCCCAAATATAAGGAGCGTATATTGAAAGAATTGAGGGGAGAAATAGTTTTACAATAACAGGAGGAGACTTCAATACATTTAATAATATTCAATAAGAGGTAGAACAGATAGACAGAAGATTAGTAAGGAAGCAGAGGACTTGAATAACACTGTAGACCAATTGGACCCAACAAACATATACAGAATAATCTACCTGAGAATAGCAGAGTATACATTTTTCTCAAGTGCACAAGAAAAACAATGTGATAATGAATATGAGCTACAATTGCACTTGCATTTTGGCTTGTGTGTATATATATCTTTTTTATATATATATGTAGTGTATATATATATGTGTGTGTATATGTGTATATATATGTATAAGATACATATATGTGTGTATATATATATATTTGACGAATCCCTTCAGTCAAAAATTTATCTGTTACATATTTTAATTTTATACTTCCATAGTAAGAAGTCTAATACTTTTGAGAAAAAAAAAATTCAACTACCAACACAACTTGTATCTTTCCTGTACCATTATCTCTATCTCTCAAACAGGTTGAATTTATTATTTGTAGAAATACGTATTTTGAACTATAAAATTTAAAATTTCAATTTATGGATGTATGTGTATAGTTTTGTACATATTATATTATATTTAAACTGTATTCATTCAATTATATCATGGCATGGAACTGCATTATTTAACATAAAGTCAAGCTACGTGTTCTATTTAAGTGGACATAAAAATTTCCGAGAGTGATGTCAGCAAGATGGCAGAATTTAAAGCTCTAGACCATCCTTCCCTCTACATGCTCATCAATTTAGCAACAATATAAGGACAAATTCCCTTTGTGAAAATCCAAAACCTAAGTGAAAATCTCCTGAACTCTAGGTTCCTATGAAACTAGATTCACTGAAGCCAGTAGAAGATTTGGAACATCCTTGCACCAGAGTCCCTGGCCCCAGCATAGAGCAATAGGATCAGAAAGAGACCCAGTCTCTTAAAAAAATACCAAATAGAAATTAAGTTTCTGAAGAATGTAATAATTAAACTAAAAATTTTACTAGAGGGATTTAATATCAGAATGCATCAAACAGAAGAAGGAATAAGCAAAAACTTAAAAACATGGCATTGGAAATAATTCAGTCAAAGGAGCACAAGGAAAACACTACAAAAAAAACTGAAGAAAGTTCAAAAAACCTATGGGATACCATCAAGTGGACCAATATACACATTATGAGGGTCTCAGAAGAGGAGAAGGGATCAAAGAGCTTATTCAAAGAAATAATGGCTGAAAACATTGCACATCTGGAGAAGAAAATGGACATACAAATCCAAGAATCCCGTAAGTCACTAACTAAAATAAATCCAAAAATATCCACATGAAAACACATTATAATCAGACTGTTACAAGTCAAATACAAAAAGAGAATTTCGAAAGCAGCAAAAGAAAAATTACTAGTCACATATGAAGGAACACCCATGAGACTATCAACAGATTTTTCAGCAGAAACCTTACAGGCCATAAAGGAGTGGAGTGATGTTTTCGAAGCATGGTAACAAAAAACAAAACAACAACAACAACAAAAAAAACCAAAAGTACTATGCCCACCAAAACTTCTCTTCAATTATGAAGACTTTCTTAGAGAAACGAAAGCTGAAGGAATACGTCACAACCAGATCTATTTACAGGAAATGCTAAAGGAAATTCTTCAAGTTGATATGGGTTAAACAGCAACACGACAACGTGAAAAATATGCAACTTGTTGGTATAGGTTAATATACAGACAAATACATAATACTGTATTATTGTAATGGTAGTGGATAAATCACTTTTAATTCAAATGTAAAAGTTAAAAGACAAAACTATTAAAAATAATTATAACTGAGATATGTTTAAAATGTATACTATGACCAGATGCAAACTGTTACAATAATAACATAAAACAGGGAGGAGAAACTAAAGTATAAAGTTTTTCCATGCTTTTGAACTCACAGATTGTTAAAACTATGGGATATCTTATGTAAATACCAAGATAGCCACACAAAAAACTCTACAGAACATACACGAAAGGAATCAGAGCATATCAATACAAAAAATCAACAAAACAAAAAGACACAAGA
>NW_012148363.1:3051224-3053270 GCF_000956105.1 Propithecus coquereli | reverse complement strand
AGAAATATTGACTATAAAAACAGTGTCATAGAATCAGTGTTAGGCTGGCAAATGTTTAACAACTAATTCTCAAAAAAAATATTATTTGTAGGCATTGCCAGTTTTCTTGGTTTAAATATTTACACCAAGGCCAATGTCAAGCTATGAATGAATGTGCTGTCACTGAACATGGAGTGGGGAAGAGATACACATATCATCTTCTGCTAACTGGTGTGAACCAGCTCCGACACATGGCTGCATGACATGGATTTTTCTGACTGTACTGGAGTTATTACCAAAAAAAAAAAAAAAAATGATAAACTTAAGTGTTCTACCTCTCATCTTAAGTCAAGATCAGAGAACCAGAAAGGTTCTTTAGCAGCCCTAGAAGAATCTCTTATTTATGAGGCCACAGGGACAATTTTTCTGAAAAACAAATACAGGCTTCCATTATGAAGGTTGCAGAGCTACAACACAAGTTGGATTGACAACATTGTCAATTTTTTCATCTGAAAGTGAGGATATCATTGGGAAAGTGTGGGACCCTAAGACTTGGAATGGGGATATCTGGTAGAACTAGATGAAGCTGAGGCCCTTTAGACACTCTAATAAGTACTTCACACCGAATGAAAACAACCTGTCCTGCTGTTTCTGAGAAAATTTGCCTCCCTTTATTTGAATACTTTGCCTTGAATAAAATAATTGTGAATATTTACCTCCTTAGACCATTTCGCCTTCCTCCATCATGCTTCTTGGAGCACGTCAGTGGTGTGACTGAAGCAGCTGTTTTTCTCTTTAGGGGAAAGAGTGCTTTGCACATGGGCTCTCAAAGTGTGTATCTAGGAACAGCAGCATCTGCGTCACCAGAAAGCTTGCTAGAATTGCAAGTTCTTGGGTCCCAGCTTAAGTCTATTGAATCAGAAATTCAGGATGGGCTCAGCAAGTTTTTTAATGACCTCTCCAATCGATTCTGACTCCTGGTAACCACTGCTTAAATTCCACCTTGAGCAACTTACGGTTTTATTTCTCTTGATTAGGAAAAAATCTTTAGCATCAATTAAATTTTACATATTTTAAACAATTATACAAAGCTCTTCTTCTTCAGAGCTCATATATATTGTTCATATATACAGGCAAATGCAACCTTTGGTGGATATCAGTCTCCCTTTTATGTTATTAAGAGTACACGTACTGAAATTATTTACATATTCCCCAAATCAACAAATATTTACTGAATATCTTGTATGTACCCACTCAAGTGCTAGGCATGAGGGGGCACAGATAAACATATCTTCCCTAGGAAAGACATCAAAATGACATTGTATTATATTTATCCTTTGTGATGACTAAGATAAATTTTCTCTAGTTGCACTCTTGCAAGCCCCGTTGATTGAAGATCTTATAATCTCATTGAGCAAATGAAGCTTATAAAGTAGAAACAATTAGTAATTAGTACAAAATAATTTATAGTCAAATGACATCTTGTACAGTATAAATTATGAATGCCTCATTTGTTAGAATAGAGTTAAGAGAGTAGGAAGTCTTCACTGGAAACACTTGAGTTGAGCATTAAACATGATTGAAATTGTGGGGAATAGAAAAGAGAAGATGGAGAGGTTGCCCAGGGAAGAGCATATAAGCCTCACAGCATGGAGGTGGAGATGAGCATATGCAGAAGGCAAAAAAGATGGGTGTTTAGAGTAGCTGAATAAAGTGTTTAATCAAATGTTTAATTGTACTAAATATTAATATAATCTAGGCATACTTATATTAGCAATTTAACCTGTGTTAAAACTGCTTAGCCCATAAATCATGAGGATTTGCAAATGCGACCTGAAATGAATAGACACATGCTAATTAATCTGAGGCTGGTGAACAGCCCTGCTGGGCCAGAACAATAAAGCAAGATGAGAGAGTACTGGGATTGTGGTGGAAAAATTGTAAAGGTAAAGCTAAGGCATGAGAATATCTTTAAAAAAGAAGAAAACTGTGTTGCAAAATCTCATACTGCTGGGACCAGACGAAATACTTCAATGTAGTGTCAGTCCATACTTTGTTGCCTTCTGT
>NW_012148363.1:3047720-3049679 GCF_000956105.1 Propithecus coquereli | reverse complement strand
GGTAAGGCTAGGGATGTTGCTGAACAACTCACAAAGCATAAGAGTCCCCCACAACAAAGGATTATGCAGATAAAAACATCAGTAGTACTGAGGTTGAGAAACCATGATGTCATCCAAAACTGTTCTCTTTGAATTATTCTTAAAATGAAATAATAAAACCGATTCCAATAAATATTTACTGAATTTTTCTCTTTCTTTCACCTTCTACATTCAAACTATCAGATTGCTCCAAAATTCTGTTTTCCAAATTTTCCAAATTAGATCCCGAATCCTACCAAGTATCACTCTAAACCTTAGGTCAAGCCATCGTCACTTCTGCTCCTCTTCTTATTCCTCCTACACTTCATTAGTTGCAATGTAATTTTTCCAAAATCTGAACAAGAATGCGGCCCTTCCCTGCTCCAGATTCCCCAGTGGCTTCCTTTTGGATTTAAAATAAAATCCAACTGCAAACTATGACCTACAATATGCCACAGGATTTGACTGCTGCCTAAGCTTAGTTTTTATTAGCCATAATGCCCCATTTTTTCACTATTTTTCGGGTACACGATGGTCTTTTGTCTTCCTGTGGATATGCCAAGAGTTCATCCCCATCTCCAGGCTTTGAACTGGGGTTTCCTCTGACTAGAGTGCTTTTTCTTCTGAAATGGCATGGATTTTCCTTTTCATTCTGCAGGACCGAGCTTAAAGGGAACCTTCTCAAGAGGCCTCATCCCTGACTTGTGATTTACTTTTCCTGTAGTATTATATTTATCACTTTCTGAAATTCTCTTGTGTCTTTATGCCTCCTTTGACTATTAATTACAAGTGTGTAAGCCTCAGGAGGAGGGGACTTCATTTTACATTGCTACTGCATCCCTCATGTCTAGGACAATGCCTCCCATGTAATAGTTGATCAATAAATATTTGTTGAATAGTGAGTGACTGAAAGAATGAAGTTTACAGATTAAAGCTATGGATTCAACAGAGTAGACATAGTATGCCTGTCCTCCAATCTTAGGATACAGTTGCTTTCTTCTCAGGGAAATAGAGTGTAAAATGACATTCAAAGAACAGGAAGAAATTAAATGAGCGGATGTGAAGAAAAGAGTTTTAGAAAGACGGTCTGTGAAGCACTTAGGCTCAGAGTTGAGAGGGAGCTGTCTGTTGGAGGTACTGAAACAGGAGCAGCGTGGCTGTTCTGGAGACAGGCACAGAGGGACCAGAGTAGAGGCTGGAGAGTAGAAAGGCTGATCTTTGTTAAGAGCATAGACTTTATCATGAAGGACAGGAGGGCTCTAGAAGGATTTTAAATCAATAGGTAATGCTGTCATGTTACACAGTGATCAAAACATGGAACCTGAATTAACCCAGGCTGCAACTAAGCCACGTTTGCACAAAGAATGAGGTCATGATCTGGATAAATAGAAGGGTTGCTGCTGAGTGGAGAATTTCTGCTAATGTTTATAATCCATCATTTAGGACTCAGCCTGGATGAATTATAAAATGGCTCAGTGCAAGGCAGAGAGGCAAACGCTGGGTCAAATGATACTCTCTCTTTTGCTATATATTAAGCACTTCATCAGTTTTCGAAGACATACTTTTTTGCCGGTGAGACTACTTCAGTTGTGAACTCTTCCGTAATTATCCATTTTAAGTAAATTGGCTTAATTGTTTACTGTTCTATTCAGGTGCAAACCTGGTAAATTATGTTTCACAAAAGGTAAACTGGTCAGATCCAATCAGACCTTCATTCATACCAGCCAAGGCTCTGAGTAATTACTTTTTATCTCAGATCATTGTAATTTGTCTTCCATTTACATAACAAAATCATTTTATATTACTCTATCAAGATCTCAGGAGAATACTTTAAAATATCGATATTCCGTAATTATTAACTGCTCATTTTATTTTTTAAACAATGTTTATATACTCTGTGTTACTATGTGCCAGGTACCACTGCTGTAGACACCTTAAGCA
>NW_012148363.1:3046951-3047670 GCF_000956105.1 Propithecus coquereli | reverse complement strand
TAAAAAAGAAGAAAACTGTGTTGCAAAATCTCATACTGCTGGGACCAGACGAAATACTTCAATGTAGTGTCAGTCCATACTTTGTTGCCTTCTGTCCATCAGTGAGCAGCCTGGCCTTCCCTGCTCAGTTCTTTTCGTCTTACCTTCCAGTTTCATCCTTTTGAATTTTGTGGTGCAAATTGAAAATGAGAAGGAGCAGTAGAGGTAAAGAAATGGGTAGAACTGGACTGGGGAAGACATTTTTAGAGGCAGTAGATGCAAGTTGTGAAGTATAAGGGATTTATATAAAAAAAGAAAGGGAAGAAAGTTAATATTGACATAGACTATGTTTAATAGTCACCATATGTAAAAAATACAAAGGATATTTGAGTTATTTTGTAGTTGTTTGTCTGTCTTCTTTGCCGTGGTCCTGCTGTGAGACTGGACCACGTGACTCATGATGTCAGTAGAGTTATAAAGCGAATACTTTTTACTGTGACATTTGCCAAAAGAAAAACTTTTATCTCTTAAGCATATCATGAGTTCAAAGACTAGTCAATGTCACTGTTTAGCTTCTTCATACCCCTAATCTCTTAAGGGGATCCAAAGCCTTCCTACCTTACAGGGACACGTAATTGTCACCACCCACTGCTTTCCCAATCATTTTGCTGTAGAAATGTCACTATTGGCAAGGGAGCAGGAGGGAGTGTAGGCAGAACTCTCCCTGATCCATTTGGAGA
>NW_012148363.1:3041432-3041917 GCF_000956105.1 Propithecus coquereli | reverse complement strand
AGACGAAGCTCAGTGCGGGGAGGAATTAAGTTCAGGAGAGCAAGAGTTAGCTCTTTCTTTCTCCTCCTCTGGGAAAAGCCCCAGTGGGCGGAGGTGAGAACAAAAGTGCCCTTATATATATATTTTAGAGGCAGTCTAAAAGTAGATGAGACATGAGCTCCATTTCCTTAGTGAAGTATGTTTCAGTGGAAAGGTGAAATAACTGATAAACAGAAAAAGCGTTTGTCCATGGCCAGGCAGAGGGCGCATACCTCAGTCTCCTGAATCCTCTAGGTCCACAGAAAGTAAAGAAAGAGCCTAGCAAAGTCTCCCATGACCCTACAAGGGATTTGGGTATGGCACTGCCCTAGTGAACTGTCTTTAGCAATAATTTCGACAGAGAAAAATCAGTAAAAGCAAAGTATGCCTTAGCGCAGTGGTTCTCAAAGTGTGGTTCCTGGACCAGCAGAATCAGCAGCAGCTGGTACTGTGTGAGAAAGGGAGAC
>NW_012148363.1:3034516-3040395 GCF_000956105.1 Propithecus coquereli | reverse complement strand
ATAAGGTATTAAAGCCCTATCATTGAAGGCTTAACATATAGTAGGCACTTAATGAGTGGTAGTTATTAATATAATCAAAAAGAAACAAAAAACCAAAGATGATTATATATACATTGCATATACATACATATATATATATGATATCATTATTTACTTTTAAATATTTGCTGTTTGAGTTTTAATTATCAACAGATTACTCCTTTGAAATGTTCTAACTTTGAAGTCTCTTCCTATGTAAGCATTTCTTATCTCACCATCACACTATTTGTAGGAAAACTGCCTATTGCATGGGAAGAGTGACACCATCTTAAAGCAAAACCACCGTGAGGACTGGTATTTGACCCCCACATACCAAGGTGTTCTACAACAAGGTCTTTAAAAAATGCCTGTAACATAAACAACCCCTCATAGAGATATATCTACTTCCCCAGTGGTCACAAGTCTTGGGAAGAAAGTCTAAAGGCATGATCAGTTACACATGTTTTATGCTAAAAGTTTGCTATATAAAGAATACTTTCCAGAGGGTGGGTGCAGGGATCCGCCATCTCGAAGCCACCTGAGACACTGCTTCTGTTCATGCTTCCCTATTAAATATTTCTTTCTCAGAAACTGGATTTGTCAATCTCTTTCTTTAGTCTCTCAGCTCCCTCAGCCTTTGAGGGCAGGTTGGCATATACCTGCTAACTGCAGAACACTATTATTTATTCTCTGTCCAGTTACATTTTGGTCTGTCATTTTCCTATATTGGACAGAATGAAGGTAACAGGAAGATTAGCTTATATTTCCACTAAATTTGTAGTCTTTTTTTACTGAATGTTATTTTATAAATGTATATGCTAATTAACATAACATTCCATGTTCAACCGACAATGCTTGCATTCTAAATGCACAGAGTACAGCCAAATTAGATTCAGCATAACTTTGCTCAAATGCAGCAACTCCAGCCTCTGAGTGCCTGAGACTCTTCAATCAGGGACCAAAGTAGATCTGAAAGCAGAACAGAGAGAATCTGAACACAAGCCCTCTGTGCAGCCGTGACAGGCATGGCAACCCGGGCATCCAAGATTTCGTTTCTAGAGGAGGGATCATGACACCTTTAAAATGGTTATAATTAGACCTCTTGAGTATAACTCTCAAAATGACAAAGGAAATACTAACAATGGTCCGTAAAGTTACACTTTTGTACTTTCAATAAGTATCACTATCTATTTTCACTGAAAACACCACGATGGCAAGTGTACCACTCCCCAAGAAAACTAACCGAATGTAGGTAAGCTGGATAATGTTTTGAAAATGTAACTTTTTAAAAATTTTTTACTGACATTTTGAATAGTTCCTCTCCCCTTGTGGACTTTTTAATAATTAAAATTACATCTCAAACTGAGGCTAATTACCTCAGAGGAGAAGAAAATATAAAATTTAAAAAATGAAAATTTATTATTTCATCTATAAAGTGGACCTCAAAAACAATATTAGATAACATTTAAAGCATCGATTTTAATAGCTTAATAATCAGGCTTTTCTTGGAAGAAACACTTCTGAAACCCCAAAATGCTCAGGGCATGGAGAAGTTGGAACATACATTTGAGAAGAATGCAGGATATTGTAAGAATGAGTGTGTCTGTAGAGGAGACGAAGCTCAGTGCGGGGAGGAATTAAGTTCAGGAGAGCAAGAGTTAGCTCTTTCTTTCTCCTCCTCTGGGAAAAGCCCCAGTGGGCGGAGGTGAGAACAAAAGTGCCCTTATATATATATTTTAGAGGCAGTCTAAAAGTAGATGAGACATGAGCTCCATTTCCTTAGTGAAGTATGTTTCAGTGGAAAGGTGAAATAACTGATAAACAGAAAAAGCGTTTGTCCATGGCCAGGCAGAGGGCGCATACCTCAGTCTCCTGAATCCTCTAGGTCCACAGAAAGTAAAGAAAGAGCCTAGCAAAGTCTCCCATGACCCTACAAGGGATTTGGGTATGGCACTGCCCTAGTGAACTGTCTTTAGCAATAATTTCGACAGAGAAAAATCAGTAAAAGCAAAGTATGCCTTAGCGCAGTGGTTCTCAAAGTGTGGTTCCTGGACCAGCAGAATCAGCAGCAGCTGGTACTGTGTGAGAAAGGGAGACCCCGTTCCAGATCTACTGAATCAGAAACTCTGGGAGTGGGGCCCAGCATGCTGTGTTCTAATAAGTCCTCCAGGGGGTTCTGATGCAGACTCAAGTTTGAGGATCACTGCTGGGATGCCTGAAGAGGAAAGATTGCCAGGAACCATGAACTGGGAACCAAATATACTGTGAGGAGCAGTAGGAAGCTAGGATAGGTGGCAAAACTGTAAGTTGGCTGAATTTAAAAAATCTAATTGACTGAGAAATTATTGAATTTGAGAAAGTTAATCTGTGATTGATTACATTAAGATAAAACCAATTCTCTCATTTTATAGATAAGGAAACTGAACCGCAGGGAAATTAAGTGACTTGTCCGGCATCATAAACCATTATGGTATAACAGCACCTTTAAATGACTGTGGCAAACTGAGAAGAAATCATTAACATAGAAAAATCATGGTATTTTCTTCTTCAAAGTCAGGGGGAGTAATAATAGTGACAATAATAGGGATGATACTGACCTACCATGACCTATTTATTCATATATGTTCCCCTAAGAGGAATAATTCCTTTCCAAATTGAACAGAAATCTTGAAAGTCAGATGAAAGTGGCACTTAATAAAGAACACAGACCCCAGCTGTTCCCGAATTGGTCAACCAGAGGTCAGAGACTGTCAGCTTGCACGCTGAGTAACACAGAGTGCAACGTGGCCCTGGGGCTGCCTGGCGGGTGAAGGTTTGCAGGGCCTGAAAGAGGCTGTTAGCAGAAGCAGGATGAGCTGATGGGTCTTAAGGAGGTTATTGGTGGGAAAATGAGGGAGATGTTTTTGGAAGTTGGAGAAAAGGGAATCTTTGTTACATAGTGAGAAAGTTAACAAAATTATAACCTTGATTACTGTTGACAAGAGAAAATGTACCTAACGAACTGGATGATCTAGCTACAGAGATATCAAGTACTGCGTCAGGATGCCACCGGTTTTCTTCTCACTGTGGATAATAACATGTGAGAGGAGAGAGTTAAGCTAAAGTACAAAGGAGCCAGGACTTTCTGTTTTTAAAATGTGGCAACCTGTGCTAAAATTAAAGAATTTCATCTGAGCAAAGATAAATTAAGGGATGCTATCAAGATGAAACCAAGAGCAATATTACAAATCTTTTGTTAGGGTGTCAGAAAAATTTAAGGTGGTGTTTCTTAGACTCTTTCAAGTATACAAAAGCCTTTTAAGAATCTGGAAAGTATTGTCCCATTGTATCCTTACAGAGAGCCCAAAAAAGTAAAGGGCCGATATCAATGAAATTTGTGGGCACGACTTTTACTGAATGGAAAGAGATCCAATAAAATTTATTGAAAACTCATATAGTTGTTTGAGAGAATTGTGTGAGCAGAAATACCCCGAGCTTGAAGTCAAAAGGATAAAGACAGTACAAAATGAAAACAGGTCCTTGGACTACCTAAACAAGTTTGGGCAGAAAGTAGCCTGATCAATGAACTTAACTTCAAACACTGACCATTTTTTACAGAAAAGAAATGAATAACTCAGAGGGAAATTCTAAGAATCCCAAAGGTAGAGTCAAGCACTGCAAAGCAAGCAGGACTAAGCCCTAAGCAAGGAACCAGCAACATGCTACCAGCTGGTTTTCACAAGTGTTACGGGACAGTGGCTGCTTTGTGAGAAGGCAGGTCCATTGCAATTCGACACGTGTCCCACCACCGTATGCTGGGTGCGGGGAGACAGTGTGCCTTCTTAGCTCACAGGTCTTCAGGCTGAAGGAGCTACCCTTGAGGAGCTGCATTCAAGGAACTGAACCCAAGGAGCCTCACCTGCCTTCAAATCTGGCCTACACTACAAAATCCTAGTCTTCAAGCCTCAAGCTGATGCTGTAACCTGAGGAATTTGAGGAAAGAATGTTTTGTAAGGGAGTAAATGAATTTTGCATGAGTGAGAAAGATAAATATTTTGAGGCCAGAGGGCAGTCTATGATAACTTTAAACCTGTAAACAGGTGTGTGGAAACTTCTCCCATCAAAATATGGAATCTAATTCCACTGCCCTTCAATAAGGACTGGCTTGAGTAAGCTGCTTAATGAGTAGAAGCGTGATGGTACATTGAAATAATGCTGCATTAGCTTTAAGGATAAGTTAGAAAAAGTGATACAGCTTCCACCCAGCTTTCTATTCTCAGCACACTTACTCTTGGGACCATTCACCAGTATATGAGGAAGCTACGTACATTGGCCGATAGTATGCATTTCGTCTACAGCCCAGTTGAAGCCTCGGTTGGAGCCAGCGTCAACCACTACAAGTGTGAGTAAGTGATCATCATCAGATAATTCCATCCACCAGCTTTCAAGCTGCCAAATGGAACAGATATCAGTCTTCCCTGCCAGGCCCTGACCAAGCTACTGATTCATGAGCAAAATAACGTTGTCATGGTTTGAGCCGCTGAATTTTACAGTTGGTTTATTATGCAGCAACAGATAAACAGAACACTGGTCATTTAAACTAACAAAACATTTTTACTATTCAGTATGACCTTTGTCTCATACACATTTCCTAAATTACGGAGAAATATATAGACATCATCCTGTACACCAGACATACGATATTCTCTTTCTGGCTCTCTCTCATTTTGGAATGCACTACTCGCACCTTGAAAATTATCTGTGATATAAGTTATATGGGTTTTAACAAGCTTATTTTATAGATGTGAGACTTTGATACCTGTAATTTTAATTTCCTATTATTTTTATAACTATTATCCCCCCTTTTTATGGATTAGGAAAGTAAGAATCAAAGCATTTAATCAGCTTTCAGATCTCTAGCCAGTAAGATTCAGAGGAGTCAATGGGCTCTTTTCTCTGAAAACATTAACTCTTTGAAACCCAGGATGGATGTGGGCTGGGAACCAAGGGTAACAGGGATAATAACGACAGGAAAATTAGAAGGACTCAATTATCTATTTCTAGGCCCTTTCTTAATTGCAAACCATAACCTTCTTGCTCAGCATCTTTGATGCTGAGGACACAAACACTTTCAGGTGGGTTCAAAAAGTACCACTTACTGCTCCAGGCTCAACTGGAATTCTGTGTATCTTTAGTATCTCACTGGGGTGCACTTCTCAAGGAGCCCCACCCTCCAGAAATCAGCGTACCTCCTCAGGTCCTCTGTGGATGATGACAGCAGCTCACATCATGGGCCAGCACAGGTGCCAAACACTCAGCTAAGCTTTTTATATGTTTCGTTGTATTTTCACATAAATTTTAGGATATTGGTTATATCATTGCCCTATTTTATAGTTGAGAGACTTGAAACCTAGAGAAGTCAAGTCACTTGCCCAAGGTTGCAAGGTGGGTAAGTAGCAGGCCCAGGATGCAGACCCAGGTCAGACTGTTCCACAGGACTCACTCACAGCCACCTTTGTGGGAGCCGTCTCTCTCGCCGAAGGCCTCTGGTCGCTTGGGTATGCCTTCCACCCTCACTAAATGATCATGATCAACTTCTTTAGCACAGGGGGAAGCATGAGCATTTTTAAAGTGGAAGTTTAGATCATTGATTTGATGTCTTTAGCCTTTCCTGATATAAACTTTTATGTGCTATTTTCCCGCATAAGTACTTATTTAGTTGCGTTCTACAAATTTTGAGATGTTGTGCTTTCATTTTCATTCAATTAAAAATATTTTCTAATTTCATTTTTGAAGGCACACTTAGTTATTCAAAAAGCCTGCCTTGAAAAATCCTTTTCTTTCTTCACTGTATTGTTTTTGTGTCATGGACAAAATTGGTG
>NW_012148363.1:3028578-3033231 GCF_000956105.1 Propithecus coquereli | reverse complement strand
AAAGGTATTAATTCATTTTTTATGGCTGAATAGTACTACATAGTATACATATACCACATTTTATTAATCCACTCATGAATTGATAGGTATTTGGGTTGATTCCACATCTTTGTGATTGTGAATTGTACTACAATAAATATTTGAGTGCAAGTGTCTTTTTGATAAAATGACTTTTTTTTCCTATGGGTAAATACCCAGTAGTAGGATTGCTGGAAGGAATGGTAGGTCTACTTTTAGTTCTTTGAGGAATCTCCATACCTTTTTCCATTGAGGTTGTACTAATTTTCAGTCCCACCAATAGTGTATAAGCATTTCTTTCTCTCTACATCAATGCCAACATCATTGTTTTTGGACTTTTTAATCAAAGCCATTCTAACAGGGGTAAGGTGATATATCATTGTGGTTTTAATTTGCATTTTCCTGATGATTAGTGGCTAATCATTTTTTCATATGTTTACTGGCCATTTGCCTATCTTCTTTTGAAAAGCTTCTGATCATGACTTTTGCCCACTCTACAGCGGAGTTGTTTGTTTTTTCTTGCTGATTTTGCTTGAGTTCTTTGTAAATTCTAGTTATTAGCTCTTTATCATATGTATAGCTTGTGAATATTTTCCCCATTCTGTGTTGTCTATTTGCTCTGTTGATTGTTTTCTTAACTGTGCAGAAGCTTTTTAGTTTAATCAAATCCTATTTATTTGTTTATTTTCATAGTTGCTGTGACTGCCACTGGGGTCTTAGTCATAAATTCTTTGCCTAGGTCGATATCTAGAAGAGTTAGTCCTACATTTTCTTCTAGAATGCTTATGGTTTCATGCTTTACATTTAAGTCTTTTATCCATCTTGAATTAATTTTTGTGAGTGGTAAGAGATAGAGGTCCTGTTTCATTCTTCTGCATGTGGCTATCCAATTTTCCCAGCACTGTTGATTGCATAGGGCTTCTTTTCCCCAGTATATATTGTTGTCTGCTTTGTCAAAGATCAGATATAAAACCATCCAACCAACCATGTGGATGGTTTTATATCTGGGTTCTCTGTTCTCTTCCATTGTTACACATCTCTATTTTTGTGCCAATACCATGCTGTTTTGGTAAGTATAATCTTGTAGTACAGTTTGAAGTCTAGTAATGTGATGCCTCCAGATTTGTTCTTTTTGCTTAAGATTGTTTTGGCTACTTGGGCTCTTATCTCATTCCAGATGAGATCTCTGCTGCACCTGCACTCCAGTGCAATGTCTCTGCACAGTCCCTGAACAGCTCCCCAGTCAGCCTAGAGGTCTGCAGTGGAGAAGGGAGATCCCTTGCAGCTTGAGCTGACTGAAACTTTTATTCGTCTCCTAAAAAGCAGTTCCTCCTCAGGTTACTTCTATTCTGCTGTCTTCCCCTCTTCCTAGGAGTGTGAATTGTATTGGTATTCCCAACTTAATCTCTGAGTTGGTGGGTGGTACTTATGAGAATCAGCCACACCCTGTTCGATTGATCAGTACATACTGTAATGAGCTATACAGTTGTTCTCTCTGCCCATGGTTGATGCTTGCAGGAAAAAGCCATCTGCAGAGATGTTCTTTTGTGCCCATAATAGGTTCCAGCCCCTTAGGGGAAGTATGTGAATGCCCCAGGAAGTGGGAGGGACCCTGTAGCTCCCAGGGAATTGCTTGCTCTCCACAACAGCAGAGGTGGGTGGAGGAGTGAAGCTGGGTGGGGTTAGTTTGAGTTAGCCTGGAAAGCTCTGCAAAGTCGCAGCAGGGCTCAAAGGTCATTTCCCAGGAGGCTGAAGCAGACTCTCCAAACAGGAAAAACTGATTGTGGGGAGGGACCATCAGTAATTCACTGACTGGCTGTCAGGAGTAAGCTCCATCCCCTCTCACCACCCCTACCCCTGAGAGTCTCCCTCCTGTGTCTGTTTGCAACTGGGCCCTGTCCGAGTTCAAAAGTATGACTTATTTCTGGGTCCTCTACTCTGTTACATCAGTCTTTGTGTCTTTATTTATATCAACAACATGGTTTTTGATGGCTATAGCCTTGTAATATATTTTGAAGTCAGGTAGTGTGATGCCTTCAGCTTTGTTCTTTTCTTTTTCAGAATTGCTTTGGCTATCTGGTCTATTTTTAGTTCCATATGAATTCTAGAATTTTTTTTATTTCTGTGAAAAATGACATTGGTATTTCAATAGGGATTGCGTTGAAGCAGTAGATTGCTTTGGGCAGTATGGTCATTTAACGATAATAATTCTTCTAATATATGACCATAGGATGTTTTTCCATTTGCTTGTATCCTCTATAATTTTTTCATTGGTATTTTGTAGTTTTCATTGTACAGGTCTTTTACCTCCTTGATTAAATTTATTCTTAGAGGTGTTTTTGTAGCTATTGTAAATAGGATTGTCTTCTTGATTTCCTTTTTAGCTGGTTTGCTTGTTGTATATAGAAATACTATTGATTTTTGTATGTTGATTTTATATCCTGCAACTTTATTAAATTTATTTATCAGATCTAAGACTACTGATGGAGTCTTTAGGTTTTGCTAGATAAGATTATATTATCTGCAAAGAAAGAAATTTGACTTCCTCTTCTCCAATTTGGATAACATTTATTTTTTTCTCTTGCCTGATTGCTCTGGCTAGGACTTTCAGTACTGTGTTGAATAGGACTGGAGATAGTGGACATCCTTGTCTTATATCAGTTCTTAGAGAAAAGGCTTTCCGCTTTTATCCATTTAGCATGATGTTAGCTTGGTTATGTCATATATGGCCTTTATTATGTTGAGGCATGTTCCTTTGATGCCTAGTTTGTTGAAAGTTTTTACCACAGAGGGATATTAAATTTTATCAAATGCTTTTTCTGCATCAGTTGAGATGATCATATGGTTTTTGTCCTTGATTCTGTTGATGTGATATATCACATTTATTGATTTCTGCATGTTGAACCATCCTTGCATCCCTGGGATAAATCTCACTTGATTATGGTGAATTATCTTTTTTGATGTGCTGTTGGATTTGGTTTGTTAGTATTTTGTTGAGGATGTTTGCATCCATCTTCATCAGGAATATTGACCTATGGTTTTCTTCTTTTGTTGCATCCTTGCCTATTTTTTTTTTTTTTTTGTATCAGGATAATGCTGGCCTCACAGAATGAGTTAAGGAGAATTCCCTCCTCTTTCATTTTGTAAAACAAGGTGAGCAGAATTGATGTTCATTATTTTTTTAAAATTTTGTAGAATTCAGCAGTGAAGCCATCTGGTCCTGGAATTTTTTTTTATTTGGAGACTTTTTAATTACTGACTCAATCTCATTATTCATTATTGGCCTGTTCAGGTTTTTATTTCTTCCTGATTCAATCTTGGGAGATTTATGTTTCCAGGAATGTATCTATTTCCTCTAGAATTTCTAATTTGTTAGTGTGTATTTGTTCTTAATAATCTCTGATAATCTTTTATATTTCTGTGGTATGCTTTAATGTCTCCTTTTTTATTTACGATTTTGTTTATTTGTGTCTTCCATTTTTTTCTTTGTTAGTCTAGTTAGTGATTTATCAATTTTGTTTATCTTTTTAAAACCCAGCTTTTCAGTTTATTGATCCTTTATGTTAGGTATTTTAGTCTCAATTTCATTTAGTTCTGCTATGATTTTATTATTTGTTTCCTTCTATTAATTTTGGTTTTGATTTGTTCTTGTTTTTCTAATTCTTTAAGGTGCATTGTTAGATTGTTTATTTTAAATATTTCTACCTTTGTGATGTAGATATTTATTGCAATAAAATTCCTTGTTAGCAGTGCTTTTTCTGTATTTCAAGTTTTTGATTTTCTGTGTTTCAATTTTCATTTGTTTTAAGAAACTTTTAAAATTTCCTCTTTAATTTCTTTCTTCATCCAATGGTCATTCAGGAACAAGTTGTTTAATTTCCATGTATTTGTACATTATGCAGAATTCCTCCTATGATTAATCTCTAGTTTTATTCTATTGTGGTC
Organism: Propithecus coquereli; assembly: GCF_000956105.1. Taxonomy (NCBI): domain Eukaryota; kingdom Metazoa; phylum Chordata; class Mammalia; order Primates; family Indriidae; genus Propithecus; species Propithecus coquereli. The sequence goes on along the minus strand of NW_012148363.1, from coordinate 3,029,268 downwards.
TAAGAAGATAACTTACATGATTTCCATTTTTAAAAAATTTGTTGAGACTTGTTTTGTGTCCTAACATATGGTCTATCTTGGAGGATGTACTATGCACAGGTAAGAAGAATGTGTACTCTGTAGCTATTGGATAAAATGTTCTGTAAATGTCTGTTAGGTTCCTTTGGTCTAATTTGCAGCTTAAATTGAATGTTTCTTTGTTAAGTTTATGTCTAGGTGATCTATCTCATGCAAAAATGGGGTGTTGAAGTCCCCAACTATTATTCTATAAGAATCTGTCTCTGCTGTTATTAATAGATCTAATAATATTTTCTTTATATATCTGTGTACTCTGGTGTTTGGTGCATATATTTTTATAATTGTTATGTCCTCTGCTGAATTTATTCCTTTATCATCAGTATATAATGACCTTCTTTTTACTATTTTTGACTTAAAGTCTGGTTTATCTAAGTATAGCTACTCCTGCTTGATTTTGATTTCCATTTGCATAGGATAGCTCTTTCATTCCTTTACTTTTAGTCTAGTGTGTCTTTATAGATCAGATTAGTTTCTTATAGGTAGCATGTAGTTGGGTCATTTTTAAAATCAATTTAGCCAGTTTGTGTTTAAGTGGAGAATTTAATACATTTATATTCGAAGATATTATTGATATGTGAAGGCTTATTCAGTCACTTTCTTAATTGATTTCTG
>NW_012148363.1:3023570-3027348 GCF_000956105.1 Propithecus coquereli | reverse complement strand
TTTTAAATTTGCTTTTGTAGGGGAGAACATTTTCCTGAAGATGTATGTATGGTATTGACACCTTTTCTGGGATAGCTTTTGTATTTTGTCCTGACCCCAGAGGGATCTTATCCTTTTTTCCTCTCTGGTTGTCTCTGGTAAATGTGTTGTCTTTCAGTTTAGCTTGTTTTTCTAGTGAAGCTACCAATCCCTTCTTAATGGCTTACATCCAAAATAGCCACTGTTTTTTTAGGATGATTTTAAGTTTTAAATTCTTTACACTCTATTGTAAATAAAATCATTTCTCTTGAGCAGATTTTCAGAGCCCTCTATTATAAGGCCTACCTCTTCCCCTGAATAATATCTCTGAGCCAGTGCTCTTTAGCTGGGTCTGGGGATGGTGGCCTCCTTCCCTTGGAGTAGAATCCTTGTGTTATGACCAGAGTACTGGGTGAAGGCAGTAGTATCTGGTCTTTGTGGTTTGCCTTTACTGTAGTGGAAGCTCACCCCATGAGTGAGTTGGAGTGAAGGTGATTGGGGCTACCACTCTTCTTGGATTGCCATACTTGAAGTAGGGTCTTGGTCTTGTGTATGACTGATGGATGGAGGAAGGGTGCACTTACTTCTCAGCTATACTCACCTGGAACTAAAGCTATATAACCAAGAGCTAGGGGAGGGTAAGTAATGCTGGTTGCTTCCCCTCCTGCAGAGATACCAAATCTCTTGACTGGAATCTGGGAGAAAGGAAGTCCTGTCTGTTTGGTCACTACCTGTACTAGAGCTTCCATCACATTGAGCTCAAATTGGGGTAGGGAGGATTTCGGTCATGGCTTAGGTGGTATAGACAGAGTTTTTACTAAGATTAAGTAGAATTTCTTGAATAAATGTTTCTTCATTGCTGTGTGCTCTTAAGACAACTTGTAGAGACTTTAAATGTTTTTTTTTTAAAAAAAATAATTTTCAACAGTATTTTTGTTTAACTGGGGTATAAGTCCATAAATCTCTTTATGCCACCATTCCAGAAGTCTGAACACCACTAATCATTTTACAGCTTCTCTCTGCAAGGCACTTCATTACCTTTCAGATGCAATACTTGGTTGGATAAAAAGATTATTCCTGTCTTCAATAACTTAGTGGAAGAGTCAGAAACATCCACAATTAGCTATTATGTAGGGCACATGTGGTAAGTGCTAAAGGAGAGGTGCAAAAAGTTGTCAGAGCTCAGAGTAAAAGCTCCATTGTGTTTGAAGCAGCCTTAAAAGCTTCCTCAGAAAAGCAAGAGTTGAAATGCTTTTGACAGACAAAGTTGGGGGAAAATGCAAGAGATAGAGAAAGTCAAGATCCTCAAGAAGAATGGAGAGAAACCAATTGTGTTTACAGTAGAGGGTCTAAGTGACAGACACCCAGAGAGAAATCTGAAAATTAGGCCAAGGGCATTTTACAGATATTCTCTGATTTCATATTTGGAGTTATTTATAGAATTTGGACCTAATGAATACTTTTAAAGTAAAAATGACTAAGTAGTCATTAAATACTGAATACCAGTAGTATTAAATACCAAACTGATATTTGGGATCTGAAGAAGAATGAAGCTTATGTAAGATGGGACCATTTTAGCAGTGAACTATATGACTATTGGTAAATTGGGGCCTTATTCAGATAAAGAGTACAAAGAAAAGATAAACAGAATATATTTTTTATACATCACAGTATATTTATTATATTTACATCACATGTAAAATATTGGGCTGGTTTCAAGGACAAACAGAAAACAAACGTGACTCTAACTCAAACCTTATCCCTTTCATGTTTACTGTTTATAAGTGAATTAAGTTAAGTAGACAAATAAATATAACTCAAGATTGAAGATATTAAGTGCCATAAAAGAAGTACAGTAAAAATGTTACAGGAATGCAAAAGACAAAAGGATTTTTTTTTCTGGATGATAGAAATAAGGAAGGCAACATGAAAGAGAGTGACATTTCACCCTGGACTTGAATTTTGAAAAGTTTTAGTCATGTTAACTTAGGGAGAGTGAATTTCAGCTGTGGCAAAAGTAATATGAGCAAAAGCAAGAATTTTGCAAAGCTTGGGAGTCTGGTTGGAGAGGAGTAGATATTCAGTTTGAAAATTATGTCAGTTCCATAAAGGGTCCTTACTTCAAGGACATTTTTGTAGATTGTGTGTGTACCAGTAATAGTCACTCCATCTTAAAGCCAACTAACAGCTCTTTCTTTTACAATGACCAATTATGTGCTTGCTTAAAAATTCCAGGAACTGTTGTTTAGCAAGTGACTATAGAACCAAGATTGTGGGACCCTCCCACTCCCAAAGGAAAATGCTGAGCAGTTAACCCTCAATTCCATTGTGATCTAGCCCATTACTGAAGATAACCATCGGAACTAGACATGCTGACCTGCACGTAGTTACCCCTCCAAGCCCTCTTGCCTTCATAAACCCTTCCGCCAGCCTGAGGAACTTGAGATGGACTTTGTGACATGAGTTTACCATCTCCTCAGGATGCCGGCTCTTGGATAAACCTGCTTTTCTTTCCACCAATCCTTCGTCTCTTGTGTCTGGCTTTCGAGCGGTGGGCAGCTGAGCCCATGTTTGGTTACAATTACACACTTCATTTAGTCAAACAATTGATAATAAGCAAATGATTCTTTATTTTAACTCTGATCATCCTTTTGTTCATATTTCAATCAAGTCAATTTGACAAAGGCAGAGGATGCAGTCCAAGGAGCAGAGAGTGAAAGTCTAACAGTGTCATAGTTGAATTTAGTGCCGCATGCACTGTTCTCACAACCCCTCCTCATGCTTCTGGCCTCTGTCTGAGTCATGCTCACGCTGAGATGGGAAAGCTGAGCTGCAGTTGTGGTGCTGAATGACTGTCTTCTGTCCTTTGCTGTAGTTCACCACTCCTGGGCTTTTAGCCCACCTAGATCAATCTTAGTTGGGGGAAGACCAAGTGAGCAGCTGGGTCAGTCCACAAGTGCAGCTACTTGTGGTGTCAGGCAGTGGCTGTCTATGACTTTCATTGTATTGCTCAGGGAGATCCTATAAAGCAGGGAGATTTGCTCCTTCTGTTTCCACCAATGTCTGTTCTGTTTACTTCATGTATAATTAGCAGTAGAATTTAATGTAAATAATAACATTTTTAGAATCAATGTTTATGCAATTCTCAGTTACAAATCATACTTATGTTAGTTAGCACACCATTTGGCAGTAAGGTTAAAATAAATTTCTGGGCCCTAAACAACTCCAGCCTCTAACATAAGTCTGTGAACTAATTATCAATAATAATAGAAATATGAACATAATCTTGTAAGTAAGCATAACCTCTCTACAATAACATTTTTGAAGATATTCTGTGGAATATTAACAGATATTCTTTTAAAAACAATTCTGTGATAATAGAAATACTTAGTTAATAAAAATTTAACAGGTTTCTTTATTGGAAAACTTTTCAGTGCTTATAATAAGCTATTGTGCATTGTGAAGCTTCCAAAGGGGACTGTAGTATTGAATGTCAAAAAACATATTTGACTATAGAAACTTAGTTTCCCAAAATAATTTACCAGGCTAAGTTCAAAGAAAAGACTTAGGGAAGCAGTGCCGGATGTTAGGAAGAAGAGTATTAGTATTTGAAAAGAGAGGTTTCATCTTTCCCTGCTCAGTTCTTTCCCTGGAACCTACGTACCCACTGATAAAATAGAATAATTAAAGCCATTTATTAGCTACTCCAGAGGCCGTTTGGGCCAATCAGGTTTACATAGACATAAAAGCATTAAACACA
>NW_012148363.1:3010578-3012580 GCF_000956105.1 Propithecus coquereli | reverse complement strand
AACATGACAATCTTCTAATTCTTGTTTCACAGTTATTTTGGGTTTTTTTGTTTTTGTTTTTAGTGCTTTAGTGCTTGGGGAGTACATATCTGTGTGTTAGAAAGTTTGTGGATTTTACAGTTCACATTAAGACAGCACCAATATAAAAGGTACAAATTGTCTTATTACACATCTTTTTCTGGTTCCTTATATTAAAAAGAAAAGATACCCAGCAGCTCCATCTTCTGTGTTCCAAGTTGAGAAAGTATATTTGGCCAGTTTGAATTCTCAGTGCTTTAGAGCACTTAGTCTTGTAACCGTGTCCAAACTTGTACCACTTGCTGCAGGTCAACCAATAAGTAGAGAGACAAGACGTTGGGGCAAAGAAGGCAACTTTTACTCAGCAAGCCAGCAAGCTAAGAAGATGGAGGACTAAAGTCCTAAAGAACCACCTTAAGTTAGTATGAATTTTAGGTTCCTTTTTATGTTAAAGGAAGGGCAGAGGGGTGATGGCTTGCAACAGGTAATCAAGGACTGCAGATATTTAGGCATTAGCGAGGGTCTGAGAAGGTTGTAAAAGGTCTTTGTTCTTGGTCAGTTAACTTTGGAGGGTGGGGGTCAGGTCACTGTGTTCCTATAAATCTTTAGCATAGCATTGCCACTCGTGTACGTATTTTCCTTATCTCCCTGGGAGTTAGTTTGGAGACAGGGATGGTCTTCATCCTTCTTCTAGAGTAGAACTACAAACTAAATTCTTCCTATAATTAGCTGATCTACGTGCAGAGCTAAGCAGAGGCTTTTAATCTAAAGGATATTACTGGAGGGGTTCAGAAGCAAAACGGAGCTAGTTATTTCAAGCCTCCCTTCCACTGTTAAAGTCCTGGGCTGCTCTTCTATATAGTGCCACAGACCAGGATCTGAACAGAAACTGCCCTGTAGTTATTGGTAATGACAAGATCTTGCACATGGGCATGAGAGTGAGTGTCTGAAATAAATAATGTATCAGTATTGGTTCATTAATCGTAATAATGTATAAAGTGGGTGGGCCCGGTCCTGTGGAGAGCAGATCAAGCAACTGAGAGTTGAGAGTGTGGGAAGAATCAGCTGCATGCATACTGAGGCTGCCGAGAATCACAGCAGGAGGGAGTCTTCTGTTTCCTAAAGGGAATGTGTGTTAGTTCCTTTTGTTCTGTTATAACAAAATGTCTGAGACTGACTAATTTATAAAGACATTTATTTCTCATAGGTCTGGAGACTGGAAGTCCAAGATCTCAAAATGGTGCCTTGCAGCTGCAACCTTCAGAGGAGAGGAACTCTGTGTCCTCAGATGGCAGAAGGGATGGAAGGGCAAAAAGAGACCAAACTCCCTCCATGAAGCCATTTTGTGACAGCTTTAATCCATTCCAGAAGGCCCTGCCTCCTGACAGTGTTGCATTGGGGGTTGTTTCCAACACATGAATCTCGGGGGACACATTCAGATCACAGCAGAATGATCGGAGCCAGGAACCAGAATCCACAGAAATGAATGAAAACAGAAAAGTGAATATAGGAAGCTATAAAGAAAATTATCAAAAAATGAGATTCAAAGCTTGAAGGATCTTCAAAAGGAATGGAAGGATCGAAACTATCAAGGTCATTAACAAGAAAAGTCACAGAAATGATCACAGCCAGGAAGAGCTGCCATGACAACTAAGCGTGATGTGGTAACCTGGAACAGGAAAAGGGCACTAAGTGAAATTTAAAGAAACCTGAAAAAAACTATGATCTTCAATGAATAATAATGTATCAACACTGGTTCATTAATTGAAACAGTGTATAATAATAATGTAAGACATTGATAGTAGAGGGAACTGAGTGTGGGGTATCTGGGAACTCTCTGTGCTAGCTTCTCAATTTTTCTATAAATCTAAAGTCTATTAAAAAAAGAATTAACTCAAATTAAAAATTCAGTGAACATGTTAATAGCAGATTAGATAATGCTGAAGAGAAAAATCAATGAGAGATCAAAATAGATCAGAAGATA
>NW_012148363.1:3007842-3010234 GCF_000956105.1 Propithecus coquereli | reverse complement strand
ATAATATTTTGATTAAAAGGAATGTATTGCTTAAAAAGAATTTTAGAAAGACAAATATAGTGCTGAAAAATCTGATTTGGACTTAGAGTGAACTGGTTTAGAATCCTGGGTCTGCCACTTTTTATTGAAGTGTATCTGGGCAACTTAACTTAGCTTCAAATTAATCATAGTGGAAATTAAGCCGTGCCCTTTCCATGTCTTTCCTTTGCCATTGGCATGAAGGTGTGTTTTCTCTACAGTTAGATCATCATTGCCACACTCCTATATTTTTCAGGGAAAGTTTCTCAACCATTATCCCTCCTTAGGAGAGCAACAGACATTCTTTGAGACCACATGAAAATTCTAGAGGTTGGGTCAGAGCCTGCATCTCAATCTTGGTTCATGATTGAAAATTCAGGAAAGGGCCCATGGCCTATAGGCGAAGCAGGTGACCAGCAAAGAACAGGTGGCATGCACAAGTGGCCACAGCAGCCACCTGCAAAGTCGTGCTGCCACAGGCACAGTGGCTGTAGACATTGCAGTTATAAATGGATCAGCCAGGAATCAACCGTGGCTACAGCGGCTATAAAAGCAGTTAACTGGGGTGACTCTGCAACTTGGACTCTAAACAGAAAACCACTGCTCTCATTAAAAAAAAGCTTGGAATGGTTGCTATTTCATACCACCTACAAAGTAAGTGGGAACAGAAAACTACTCAGAAAAAAAAAAAAAAGATCAAGGAACTTTTTGATTGTAAAGACAGCTATGGAACCAAGTATACAGAGGAGGCCATTTATAGAACGATAAATTAAGACAACAACAGCAAAAAAAAAATGGTAAAGATTCTCCTGGTTGTCAACTCTGAGCATTTGCAGATGGAAAGGCTGAGAATGAACTCTCTGCATATTGTGGGAAAGGCCCCAAAGCAGCTCAGAGAAGAGGATGAACTTTGTGTTCAAAGTAATGCTGCAGAGCATTAGTCCGACTATTTATCAACGAACTTTTTGCATCCAAAAGTTCCACATTAAAACATGTCTAGGTATTATCTGAACCCCCTCCTGAATACGCAGGGGCCCTGGGCCCAGCATGTCCCAGCAACCAGGTTGGGTTCCGTGGGAAGTGAGTGAAGTGACGGGTGTCAGTCCTCGTGAGGCTGCACTATGTAGAACCCAGAGAGGTTGAGCCAAGTAGTAGGTTCATGGGGAAGAATTTTCAATAAAAATCAGGCAGGCCATTCAGCCAATTTATTTGTCAGAGGGAGCTAAACAGAGGGAGGATCCAGGTGTGAGGCAAAGGTACAGACTGTTAGGAAAACTGGATAGAGCAAGTGGATTCTGAGCAGAGGAAGGTCAGAGAGCCTGGAGGAATGTACTGACCCTGAGAAAAGAGCTTATTATAGAGGAATCTTAAGCCTCAGGTGGGCATGGGGGGCAGGAGATGACTCAGAGTAAACCCAGACCAGGAGCTTATTTCTTTGCATACGCACTAGGTTACTAAACAGCCCTCATTCTCTCTTCCCCTGTTTGCCTGGACCATGGTTAACCCTTCAAATATGGCATCATGAAATGAAATAGGGGAAACAGAGCCAGCTTCACTCTTTCTTGAGTGGCAATGACTAGCAGGGCACCATCTTTTCAACTACAAACCACCAGGGCTTATAACATAAACTCTCACAGCATCTCAAATATCATGTCTTTGTGGTGGTGTGAAGGGCTGAGGAATTGTGCAGTCAGTTGGTATAAAGGAAACCTATGTGGGTTTTCTTTTCAACATTAAAACTCTGATGACAATAACTTAAATAACCTTCTGTTTTCATAACACTTAATTGTGTAAGGCACAAACTTTTCTGGATTTCCTTTGTGAATCCTTGCAATATTTTCCTGAGGCAGATGGAGAGCAAATATAGTCACTACAGGTGCTCAGAGGACCTATTGTAGGGAATTATACTGAGAAGCACCTGGTACACATCTTGATCTTTACGAGCACTCAGGTACCTTGCACTGATGTAGCGGGTGTCCACCTCCTGTGAAGCTGCAACTGCCTTTTCCACAGCCTTTCAGAACATCTGCCACTGCTACCCAAACAAATCCTGGTATAATTAGGCAATCCTAATGTAAATGCTTAATAGAGGCATGGCATTCTCATCTGATTACTTTGTTGCTGCAGAGAAAAAGGACCTAATTTAACATTAAGCCTGTAATTAGCAAATAGTGCTCTTTGGCTAGGGTAAACAAAATCTCTTGCATTTTGACAATAACTTGCATTCAAAACTTAAATTAAAATAACCTAGATAATCATAACCCTACTTTGAACACACTAACCCAGTCAATCTCATTTAAGTTGCTCTCAAAAGGTAAATTCAAATTATTACTTTGCTTGAGTTAATTTTATTGGGAGCTTTTTTTTTAATTTT
>NW_012148363.1:3006041-3007792 GCF_000956105.1 Propithecus coquereli | reverse complement strand
AATTCCTGATATTTCCTAAGAGATTTAGCTTTAATGTTTAAAAATAATCAAATAACTTTGTTGCTCTAAAGTGATTAGAAACATAGAAGTTTTATTGTACACATTTCTCCCCTCTAACTCTTTCAGCGTTAATATATCTTCACCAGTGCTTCATTTGGCTGCTACCAGCATCAACAATGTATGGACAACTGAATCCCAGGAACGAGGTTGCAGCCTGTGCCTCATATGGCTTATGAGTTACTTTCTCAGCCATGTCTGCACTTTTGTTTAAGCTTCTGGTCTATTTACATCACTTTAAATCAAACAAATTCGAGAATAAAAGATGAAGTAAATCTGCCTGTATGTTTTTAGACTTTAGATCATTTGACCCACTCTTTGCCAAATGTTGACTGTCCAGATGGAGGTTCAGCGGTTTTCCTAAACTGAGGACCGTGAGTACCAACATAGTCCTAGAGAGTACTTACCAAAACAGCTATAATTGTCAGATGGTGAAAAAGCGTCTCTCTATGGAAACACCGATGAAACTGGTAGCTCCTCTTGGCCCTTGCCAATAATCAGAGGATTGTAGGTATTGAACTGACAGTTCTCAAAAGATAATCAATAATTCCAGCTTCAAAACAGATCATTTCGTCATCAAATATTAGTAATGCTGAAGTTGAGAAAAAGCAGTGAAAATGAAAGCAAAAATGCAAATAGATCTGTGAGAAATGATAGAATGAGAAAAGAATTGTGCACAGAGTTGAAAATGCCCGAGTACACATTAGCACAGACAACTGGAAATCTACGGTAATCTATGAGTTAGGTTGGAGATGGAGCCCTCCATGGGTAAAACTGCCTCTGAACAGTGGCACTAGTACCCCAAATTATTTGTGGGATTCTCTGTGCATGTGAGTATAGTGATGTGATAGAAAGAACAGTCTAACATCAAAAACAAAGACAAACACCAAAATGTGTTGAAAAACTTTCCTTCTCTGCCTCCTGCTTTCTCCATTCTCTTCACTATTGGCTCACCCGATGAGAGGATGAATGACCCACGTTCACTTTCTCTGTGGTGGTTGGGTGAAGAGGGCTTCTGCTGCCATGAGAATGGCATTGTGAGCTTGGCTGGGATGACTAAACTTAAGGATAAGAAAACTGCCCAGGATAGGTGCATCCCAGGATAGGTGCCCAGGATAGGTGCCTCCCAATCCACCTATACTTCCATTTCTATTCTGTGAAACATCACATGACAATTATGTAACCTCTTTATATTCCTCAAGGTAGTTCCTGGGAAACAGCTTATACTCGAGTGCTTTTCATTGTTTTCTACATGTCCTAGAGTTCTGAGCTTAAACCACACCAACTGGATTTGTATTTTGTTTATTAGGGATCTAAATAATATTATATTCTGGGGTGGTGGCTCACACCTGTAATCCCAGCACTTTGGGAGGTAGAGGTAGGAGGATCACTTGAGCCAGGAGTTCGAGACCAGCCTGAGCAACATAGTGAGACCCTGTCTGTACAAAAAATTAAAAAAAAAATTAACCACATAATTTTTCTAATTCCTGTCAGCTAAAACCTGGAGAATATATGATAGACCAGCACACAGGCATGCACCTGTATTCCCAGATACTAGGGAGGCTGAGGTATGAGGATCACTTGAGCCCAGGAATATGAGGTTGCAGTGAGCTATGATGATGCCACTGCACTCTAGCCTGGGCAACAGAGCAAGACCCTGTCTCTAAATAAACAAATAATTAAAAGTACAGTAA
>NW_012148363.1:2996863-2999061 GCF_000956105.1 Propithecus coquereli | reverse complement strand
TCTCAGTCTTCACATTCAAAGTCACAATGAAGCCCAAGAAGGTTAAATGAAAAGAAATACATACCAAGACTCACAGTGAAACTGTATAAAATCAAAGAAAAAAAAATCAAAGGAGCAGCCTTTTAGACTGGCAAGTGGCTTCTCTAAAGCATCCACGGCAGCTAGAGAAAGAAGGAAATCTCTGATGTACTAAAAGAAGGTGCTTGTTAACCTTGAATTTAATGTGCAGAGAAATTATCTGTCAAGAATCAAGGGCAAGAGGAGCTCTTTTTTTTTTTTTTTGTCCAGGTAAACAAAGCTCAAAAGCTCCTGTTATTTTAGGCTCTGTTCACTTTTGCATCAGTTAAGTTGTATAATTAAATGGGGATGTGAGACAAATTACCACCCCTAAATCTTTTAAGTTTGTGATCGTTTTCCTTGTTCCTACAGTATCCCCTAACAAGACAGAGTCCGGAGATTCATGATATGCTGCTGTTTGAAAGGAAAGGAGGGTTCCTTTCCTTCCACTTGCCTCTTTCTACCATTGGTCTATCAGCAGAGGCAACAATGTAGGGCTGTTGTCTGCTCCTAAAGATGTCTATTCAAAACATGCACCCAGGAGCTGTGAAAATAACCATAAAATGGGATTGAAGCCCTTTACCTTTTCTGGGAGGCTACTGTGACAAGTCGTCTTTCCTCCCAATGCCTGTAAGCCCCAAATAAGCCTGGTGGCATGGAGCAGGGTTTTAGGGTCCCAGGACTAAACTCAGACACAGCACCTGATAGCCCTTAAAGGATTTGGTATTTTCATTCCATTAAAGAATTACGCTAGTAAGTAGCTTTAGGGTCCTTTGATCATGGCTAGGAAAAAATTTCACAGGTCATACACAGTGCATATAATGCAAGGTTCATTGTGAAGTCCATCCTGTCTTCTTTTATTCAAGGAGTCTTTGTGAACTATTTTAGGACTGGGAATTGAGAGAGAAACAAAACTATTTATTATGGTGGCTATAGAAAGACTTTTGTTCCCCAGACCTGAATTTTTATTTTTATTTTTGATTTGGTTCCAGGAAACTCATGCTTAATTGACCATGGCAATAGTGTGAGTCGAAATATTATGTTTATTGTACCCGTCCTACAGTTTGTTATGATAACCATGTTTGCCTCAGAGAGTACTATGGCTTGGCATTTGTCACCCCCAAGTCTGGAACATTTCTTATTCTTTATGTCAGAAACAGTGCAGTCTCCCAACGTCTTGCCATAAATAGGAACTTGATTTTGGGAGAGCACAAGTGGTAATTTAATTAAGTGACATAGCCATTCATTCCATGAAGTGCTATATTCCTTCCTGGGTTTACGGATAGGAATTGTCACTGCCCCCTGCCTTATTTTGCCTGGAACCAATTCCAGCTTTCTCATTTAACTAGCAGGCTTGTAACCTATACTGCTGTTAACCTGGGAAATTAGGGTTTACAGATGCAAGCAACAGAAACAAATATTAAATCACAGGAGAGATTTATCAGAATACTATTGGATGAGTTCATGGAATAATGGAATAATTACATTGCTGGACCCCATGTTTAGAAAACATGCAGGAATCAAAGTGCTCCGGAGAGGTGGGTAGAAGGGATGACAATGAGGCTGGTGCAAGGACACGGTGTCTGAGTCCACCACAGTTTACAATGTGAGAGTTAGTATTCACTCAGAAATACTTGTCTTTGTCACTCATGTTGTTTCTTTAATCCTGCAACACTTCTAGACACAGCAAAAATTCAAATGTACACACAGCATACATCATTGGCAATTGCTCCTCAAAAATTTTGCAGTTTTATTGCAACTTTATTTTGACAACATCTGTAAAAGGGATTTTATATTCAAACATTTCCATTATTACACTGAGAGACAAGAGAACAAACATTTAAAAGAATGAGAATTTTGTTATTTTAAGACCAGTAATAATTAGGCTACCTCTAAGCATGACCTTCTTTAATCAGCTTATAAATAGTCCCAAAGTAAGAAATTGAGTGGTAATTGGAACTTGAGCTACTTAGACTTGTATTGAAAAATTAACTTGTAGGTTATGTCTTATTAAAAGTATCTCAGATACCCTGGAGACGATTTTCTGATTTAGGAAGCAAATGTCTTTATTAGTTTTATAATAAGAAGCACGGTTGAGTTAATCCAATATCTAAAGCTAGGCAATCACCACCACTGAATTC
>NW_012148363.1:2994131-2995473 GCF_000956105.1 Propithecus coquereli | reverse complement strand
ATACTCTTTTTCTAAAAGCAAACAAATTAAGGAAATAAAAAATATACTTCTAATGTTTATGCTAATATTACAAATGAAAATTTAACAGACATTTTAAAAGTAAAATAGTTAGCAATATACACTTCCTTTACCTAAATATACCATTATTATGTACATTTTCTTAATTTTACCCATTTCTTTTTCCTTCACTTTTTTATATTCTCCCCCCTCCCCGGTGTAAGTACTGTGACAAAAGCAACAGTTTACCACAAATTCAAAATAAACTTGACAATCAAACAAAAGCAATGATAAACATACAAAATTAATAGCATCACATTAACCTTATAGCTCTGGGTATACATTTCTTTCTTTGTTTTGTTTATTAACGTGCTAAGAGATTAGGGCACCTTGCACATAACCAATCTCATACTGAAATGCACACAGAAATAGACTTAGTATCATTTTCCAGAGAATGAGTATATTCTTTCATTTCACAGTTAATAATCCAAAGTAGAGCAGGGAGAGGTATGCAGATATGGTTAAAGCTCAGGTGAGAAGGTGGGAAAACGTTAAGCTAGGGCTTCATGGGCCACACTCGGTGGAAGTAGTCTCTAAGCAAAATATAATATGAACAGATAAAATGCATTCCTTGAATTCCAGGAATAGAACTTCTATCCTATGCAAAAAATAAATAAATAAATGCATTGTGTGAGTGTATGTGTGCTTGTCCTGTTCGTTTATTTAGTTCATATGTGCCCACATATTAGCAACCGAGTCTTTTGTATTTTAGCCAGTATAAGGTCATGCATATAAATGCTTAAGACATTTGCAACCCCTAAAAGAGGAAGTCCTTCAAGAAATTATTCTTTCTTCAAAGAACCAATGTAATCAAGCATCCCCCTATAAGAAAGGCTTTGCCCAAAGAATCATTTGATTAGAAGTCAAGACACTGTGCAGGGGACAGGGATGGGTTTCCTACAGAGGTTCTTGGCATTGAGAGGAGCGTGCTGAGTGGAAGGAGGAAGAGCTGCTTTGTCTGGGAGGCACCTCCAGCGTGCCCCGACCCAGCACTTTCCTAACACCGAGAGGCCGCCTGTCCCAGGAGCCAGCCTGTTTGGATCGATTGACTATTTATGTTTTTATTGTTTCCACAGCCCTTTAAATTCCCCATTAATGTTTTGTTTTCTCCAGATCATCTTTCCACACCCAAGTAGGATGTCTTTTTGTCTTTGGAAAATGAAGACTTCTCGCAGAGCTTGGAGGTGAAGGACTAAGAAGAGAGCAGATAGCCCCATACTCTTTCTGCTCCTGCTGAGAGAGCAGGAAAAACCCCTACAGTCACCTAATTTTTCTTTTTGTGGGG
>NW_012148363.1:2982116-2982896 GCF_000956105.1 Propithecus coquereli | reverse complement strand
AAACGTTAAGCTAGGGCTTCATGGGCCATACTCGGTGGAAGTAGTCTCTAAGTAAAATATAATATGAACAGATAAAATGCATTCCTTGAATTCCAGGAATAGAACTTCTATCCTATGCAAAAAATAAATAAATAAATGCATTGCGTGCGTGTATGTGTGCTTGTCCTGTTCGTTCATTTAGTTCATATGTGCCCACATATTAGCAATCGAGTCTTTTTTATTTTAGCCAGTATAAGGTCATGCATATAAATGCTTAAGACATTTGCAACCCCTAAAAGAGGAAATCCTTCAAGAAATTATTCTTTCTTCAAAGAACCAATGTAATCAAGCATCCCCCTATAAGAAAGGCTTTGCCCAAAGAATCATTTGATTAGAAATCAAGACACTGTGCAGGGGACCGGACGGGTTTCCTACAGAGGTTCTTGGGGTTGAGAGGAGCGTGCTGAGTGGAAGGAGGAAGAGCTGCTTTTTCTGGGAGGCACCTCCAGCATGCCCCGACCCAGCACTTTCCTAACACCGAGAGGCCGCTTGTCTCAGCAGCCAGCCTGTTTGGATCGATTGACTCTTTATGTTTTTATTGTTTCCACAGCCCTTTAAATTCCCCATTAACGTTTTGTTTTCTCCAGATCATCTTTCCACACCCAAGTAGGATGTCTTTTTGTCTTTGGAAAATGAAGACTTCTCACAGAGCTTGGAGGTGAAGGACTAAGAAGAGAGCAGATAGCCCCATACTCTTTCTGCTCCTGCTGAGAGAGCAGGAAAAACCCCTACAGTCACCTA
>NW_012148363.1:2981162-2982066 GCF_000956105.1 Propithecus coquereli | reverse complement strand
TTAACCCCTGGCTGATAACTTCACAAGGTGAGACACTCCATGTAAAACTTCAGAGGGCTTCTGTTATAAGGAGATATTTCTTTCTACTAGAAAAAGAGTGAAACCCTTGAGATGCTTGAATTATAAGAAGCTATATTAGGAATGTCTTGTAAATGGGTGAATAATTGGTTGCTAAGAGATTGTTTCAGTTGATTGAATAAAAATCGGACAACTCTAAATTTGGACTGGATTAATAAAAAATAAATTCTTTCTTTGGCCCTTTCTAGCGTACCCTTTGCTTGGGTAACTTGAATTTGCCTGCTAACTTCAGAACAAACAAGAAGTGTATCCCTGTCTTAGTAGTGGCAGTGCTCAGAGGGTGGTGGACAGGGATTAAAAACCAAGGGTTGTCTTCCCACAGTTGTAAAAATGATTTATGGCCAATGCAGAGGGTGAGAAGGCACACAAACTGAAATGCAGCTTCACAAACTCACTCAGACTAACTCTATGATTCTACGAACGGTCAGCCAAGGTTTCTCTTCTGTCAAATGAAGTTGCTAAATGACCTCTGAGCACCTTCTGAATTCATCCTTCTGTGCTTGGCATTTTACTTGCTAAAAACGAACTATTTTATTATGAAAAAAATTATTCTGTATTTCCTTGTAAACAATTGTTTGCTCTAATATTGTTGAACTTCACACTTATTTGCTGTTAACACTAGGGGTCAGGCTAAGAATAGTCCTGTTTTCTGTATTATGAACCATGTCATATATTACAGGTACTGTAGATATTTTGAGGATTTTTTAGTTAGATTTTTTGAATGTCCAGTATATACTATTAGATTACTCTCATACTTTTTCAACAATAAAGATAATAAATACTCTTTTTCTAAAAGCAAACAAATTAAGGAAATAAAAAATATACT
>NW_012148363.1:2978004-2979737 GCF_000956105.1 Propithecus coquereli | reverse complement strand
GGTCCATAGTGCCCTAAGGAAAAGAACCCAATTGTGCCATCCTGGAGCACACAGGGAGAAACAGATAGCGGCACAAAAAGACTTTTTTTCCTATATGTGGCACACTTGCATAACAGGATTAGTTTTGAGTAACTGCAAAATATCCAGTCTAACTGTTGACATCAACATCCAAATACATGGAAAGGAGAAACGAGTTAAATATATCCTTTGCCATTCTACAACTGGTTATACTCTAGAATGTACAGCACTGACACAGATCATAAAATGTAAAATGTTCAACTGCTTTAGTATTGCTATGGACAGATATTATGGAAATGTGATTTGCATATTCTTCATCTATATAAATCTTCATTGGCTTGATTCTCTTTTTATATATATGTTCACTACAAGTTGTTTGGGTATTACTTATTAATAAAAAGTAAATCTGCTACAGTGGTAAGAAGATCTTGCTGTGGATCTGTTGAAATATGTATTCTGTGTATTTGTATCAGTATGTGGGTTTTGCATACACTTATATAATGAGTTACATATATATGCATAGTATTTTGTGTTAATAAAAGAAATGGATAAAAACAGGTTCAATTTATTGATTGCTGTCAGCTACCTAGCTCCATATCAAACATATCACCTCATTAAATTTTCACAACAAAGCAAACAGAAAGTTCTTACGTGAGCTTCAGTTTGTAGGTTGTGGAACTGAAGCTTAGAGAGATTAATTTACTCACCAACAATCATATAGTGAGTACAGTGCTAGGTAGAGCTCGGATTCAGAAACAGCTTCCACCTGACTCTGGAAGCCCAAATCTGAAACCACTCTGTTCCTTTCTCATTCAAAGAGAGGACTTTTCAAAACACTGATGGCAGTTGTGTAGAAAAACAATCTCTCAGCCCATCACCTTCCCTGACATTCAAGGTGTACATGTTTAAGCCAATGATGATATGAAGGGGTAAACTGCCAGTGGACAACATAAAAACATCAAGGATATTTTCAAAATTTTCTTTTTCTATTGAAAAACAACATGCTAGTTTATAATAATTTAGAAAACGGAGAAAAAGAGAAAGGCAAAAAGTCATCAAAAATATTACCGTTAATAATTCCACCTCTCTCTCAATCTTTATTTCAAGCCTCGTTGATTTCTTTCCAACTGAAATATAATCAGGGTTTAAAAAGTTGCATTCTGATATTGTATATTCTTCATAAACACCTTAAATTACTGCGTGTTTATTCAGTGCACAAACTTTATATCAGTTAGTTAAATTTAGTCAATTTTAAGAGCTTTTTTCCAACATTTCATTTTGATATGATTTCATGCTTAGAGAAGAATTGCAAGCATGGTACAAAGAACCCTTGGATGCCACTTGTCAAGATTCCTTACCAAGATTCACCATTTATGACATTTTGGCCCACATGATTTGACGTCATTCATTTCTCAATTTCTCTTCTCTGTCTCTCCCATTCTCTCTCTCATTCCTTTCTCTCCTGCTGTCACTCCTTTTTCCCTATTTTTGTATGTGTTTCCCCAATGCTTGAACAATTAAAAAGTTGATTGTGAAGTCTTTTAATTTTTGTCAATTCCACAGCTGAGAACTAGATCCAGTGTAGTTATATTTTCTTTCTCTTATTATGAGTAAAAGTGAACATACGTGTAAAGGTCATTTTAAATTTTTTTAAAACATGAATTGTCTGCTTGTTCTTTTGCTAATTTTTCTATTGTTGTTTTATTCCCCTTTCC
>NW_012148363.1:2960666-2975629 GCF_000956105.1 Propithecus coquereli | reverse complement strand
GTATTTAGTATACTTTGTATTTTCCTCTAATGGTTACCTTTTTACTTATTCCTTTATAATGTCCTCAGTTCCGTGATTTCTTATATAAACATTTACCATTTGGTTCGTTGATTTTTAACAGTATCTTTGACTCCTTATTGCCTGTACAAAAATCAGTGAGCTTATTCAATATTCCTCTTTTGCTCTTCTTTATTCCATTATTTTAGTGCACTATTTTCACTCTGTCAAACCACAAACGATTTTTTCACGATTCTTCTGCCCCTTCCCCACCTTAGCCATAATCTCAGTTCCCCACACCCTGATTCATTTTGCTGATGGTCCCCAGTTATCTTCTGGATCTGAAGTTCATCCTCTCATAGATTCTCCCCAGGCTCCTGCATGTTTAAAACCACTTTTTTTCTATAGCCTTGTGACTGAAATGACAGTTTTATTGAATGTAAAATTTTTGACTCACTTACATTCCTTGAAAATGCTGCTATATTGTTATTTTGCTTTCTATATTGCTTTTAAGAAATCTGATTCTCTTGTCCTTTTAAGTTATTGATTTTTTTGCCTGTAAGTTACAAAGATTTGCCTGTAAATCTTAAGGATTTTTTTAAATCATTAAAGTCTTATAGATTATACATCTTGGAGCTGATCATTTTTAAGGTCTAACCTTGCCAGGTCTCTCCCGTTTAAGGGTATCCTATGTCAAAATACACCTCACCAAGGCCAGGGAGTGCAGGTAGTTCAAAGGCTGTTACTCATTCGGGAAAATGTAAAGTGAGGGAGTAGCAATGATGTCAGTGCAAAGGGAGAGAGAGAGATGTCCTGGTTATATATACTATAGAATATATATGCATGCTAGGAGACCACCAAGGATTATTTTTTTTTACTATGGGTTCATCCTAGTTGTGTATCTTTATGGAGTACATGTGATGTTTTGACACAGACATACAATATGTGTTAAACAAGTCAGGGTAATTGGGGTATCTATCACCTCAGGAGTTTATCACATCTTTGTGTTAGGAACATTCCAATTCTACTCTTTTAGTTATTTAAAAGTTTACTCTAACTTATTTTTGATTATAGTCACTTTGTTGTGCTATCAAATATTGTTCATTCTATCTAACTGCCCAACTATATTTTTGTACCCATTAACAATTTCCACTTTATCCCCCCTTCCCTACCACCCTACCCAGCCTCTGGTAACTATCATCCTACTCTCTGTCTCCATGAGATTAGTTGTTTTTAATATTTGTCTCCCACATACGAATGAGAACATGTGAGATTTGTCTTTCTATGCTTGGCTTATTTCACTTTACGTTATGTTCTCCATCCATGTTGTTGTAAATAGCAGGATTTCATTCTTTGTTATAGATATGTAACATTTCATTGCGTATATTTACCACAATTTCTTTATCCATTCATCTGTTGGTAAACACTTAGGTTGATTCCAAATCTTAGCTATTGTGAATAGTGCTGCAGTAAATATGTGAGTGCAGATATCTCTTCAATATACTGAATTCCCTGTCTCCGGATATATAGCTAGCAGTGGGATTGCTGGGTCATATGGTAGTTCTGTTTTTAGTTTTTTGAGGAACATTCATACTGTTCATTCTAACGTACATTCCCACCCACAGTGTACAAGTGTTTCCCTGTCTCTCCACATCCTCCTCTGCATTTATATTTTGTCTTTTTGATAAAAGCCATTTTAACTGGGGTGAAATGATATCTAATCGTACTTTTGATTCACATTGCTCTGATGACTAATGATGTTGAACATTTTTTCATATACCTGCTGGCCATCTGTATGTCCTCTTTTGAGAAATGTCTATTCAGATCCTTTGCCCATTTTTAATTGGATTATTTGATTTTTCCTCTTGAGTTTGTTGAAGCTCCTAATATGTTCTAGTTATTAATCCCTTGTCAGATGGGTAATTTGTAAATATTTTATCCCATTCTGTGGTTGTCTCTTCTCTCTGTTGATTGTTTGCTTTGCTGTACAGAAGCTTTTTAGCTTGATATGGTCCCATTTGTCCAATTTTGTGTTGGTTGCCTGTGTTTGGGGGTTTTACTCAACAACTCTTTGCCCAGACCAATGTTCTGAAGCATTTCATCAATGTTTTCTGATAGTAGTTTCATAGTTTCAAGTCTTATATTTAAGTCTTTAATCCATTTTGGTTTGATTTTTATATATGGAAAGAGATAAGGTTCTAGTTTCATTCTTTCACATATGGATATCCAGTTTTCGCAGAAAAATTTGCTGAAAATACTGTCCTTTCCCCAATTTATGTTCTTGGCAATTTTGTCAAAGATAAGTTCATAATAGATGTGTGGATTTATTTCTGGGTTCTCTATTCTGTTCCATTGGTACACATGTCTGTTTTTATGCCAGTACCCTGCTTTTTGAGTTACTACAGCTCTGTGGTATAATTTGAAGTCAGGTAATGTGATTTCTCCAGTTTTGTTCTTTTTGCTCAGGATGGCTGTGGCTATTTGGGTCTTTTGTGTTTCTATATAAATTTAGGATTACTTTTTCTATTTCTATGAAGAATGTCATTGGTATTTTGGTAGGGATCGCATTGAATCTGTAGATTGCTTTGGGTTGTATGGACGTTGTAAAATATAAATTCTTCCAATCCATAAGCATGGAATATCTTTCCATTTTTTTGTGCCTCTTCAATTTCTTTCATCAATATTTTATAGTTTTTATTGTAGAGATATTTCACTTATTTAGGTAAGTTTATTCCTAAGTATTTCATTTTGTAGCTGTTGTAAATGAGATTACTTTCTTGGTTTCTTTTTCAGATTTTTTGCTGTTGGCATGTATAACAGAAATGCTACTGATTTTTTTACATTGTTTTGTATCTTGCAAATTTACTGAATTTGTTTATCAGTTATAATAGTGTGTGTGTGTGTCTGTGGAGTGTGTAGGTTTATCTAGATATAAAATCATATCATCTGGAAAGAAGGATAACTTGATGTTTCTTTTCCAATTTGGATACATTTTATTTCTTTCTCTTGTCTGATTGCTGTAGCTAGAACTTCTAGTACTATGTTGAATGACAGTGGTGAGAGTGGGCATCCTTGTCTTTTTCAGATTTTAGAGGAAAAGCTTTTAGTTTTTTCCCATTCAGTATGATACTAGTTGTGGGTCTGTCATATATGGCTTTTATTATGTTGTTGTGAGTTGCTTCTATATCCAGTTTTTCGAGACTTTTTATCATGAAGGAATCTTGAATTTTATCGAATGCTTTTTCAGCATTGAATGAAATGATCATATGGTTTTTGTCCTTCATTCTCTTGATATAATGTATAGCATTGATTGATTTGTGTTTGTTGAACCATCCTTGCATCCCTGGGATGAATCCCCCTTAATCACGATGAACAATCTTTTTAATGTGTTATTGAATTCAATTTGCCAGTATTTTGATGAGGAATTTTACATATATGTTCATCAGAGATATTGGCCTATAGTTTTCTTTTTTTATTGTGTCTTTGTCTGTTTTGGGTGTCAGGGTGATACAGGCCTCATAGAATGAGTTTGGGAGTATTCCATCTTCATTGATTTTTTTGGAATAATTCAAGTAGGATTGGTATTAGTTCTTCTTTGAAGGCTTGGCAGAATTCATCAGTGAAGCTTTCAGGTCTTAGGCTTTTCTTTCATGGGAGACTTTTGATTACTGCTTCTTTCTCATTACTTGTTATTGGTTTATTCAGATTTTGGATTTCTTCTTGGTTCAATCTTGGCAGGTTGTATGTGTCTAGGAATTTATCTCTTTCTTGTAGGCTTTCCATTTTATTTCCAAGTAGCTGCTCAGAGTAGACTCTAATGATCCTTTGAATTTCTGCAGTATCAGCTATAATGTCTCCTTTTCATCTCTAGTTTTGTTTTTTTGGACTTTTCCTCCTTTTTTCTTAGTTAGTCTGGCTAAATATTTGCTAATTTTGTTTATTTTTTCAAAAAACAAACTTTTCACTTTGTTGATCTTTTGTATTGTCTTGATTTTTAAATTTCCATTTGTTTTATAGTTTCCAATGTTACTCTTGTTATTGACTTCTAGTTTTATTTCATTGTGGTCAGAGAAAATACTTGGTATGATTTCAATTGTTTTGAATTTTTTGAGACTTGTTTCATGGCCTAATATATGGTCTATCCCTGAGAATAACCCATGAGTGGAGGAGACGAACGTGGATTCTGCAGCTCTTGGATGAAATGTTCTGTGAATACCTAGTAGGCCCATTTGGTCTATAGTGCAGATTATGGCCAATGATTTTGTTGATTTTCTGCCTGGATGATCTGTCCAATGGTGAAAGTGGAGTGTTGAGATATCCAATGAGTATTGTATTGGAGTCTATCTCTCTCCTTAGCTCTGATAATATTTGCTTTTATATCTTGGTGCTCCAGTGTTGGGTGTATACATATTTAGAATTGTTATGTCCTCTTGTCGAATTGACCCCTTTTTCAACATTTAATGACCTTCTTTTTCTTTGTACAACTTTTATCTTGAAATAATTTTATCTGATATAAGTATAGCTACTCCTGCTCTTTTTTGTTTTCCATTTGCATGGAATATCTTTTTCTATCCCTTTTATTTTCAGTGTATTTGTGGCTTTACAGGTGAAGTGTGTTTCTTGCAGACAACATTTAGTTGGCTCTTATCTTTTTATCCATTCAGACACTATGTTTTTTGATTGGACAGTTTAGTCTATTCACATTCAGTGTTATTATTGATAGGTAAGTACTTACTACTGCTATGTCATTATTCAATTTCTGGTTGTTTTGTGACCCTCTCTTTCTTTGTCCTTCCTATCTTCCTTTGTGTAAAAGTGATTTTCACTAGTAGTATGTGTAATTTCTTGCTTTTTATTTTTGTGTATCTGTTGTAGGATTTTTGATTTGAGGTTAACATGAGGCTTGCAAACAAACATTTTGTACTTAATTATATTAAACATATGACAACTTAAGTCTGCTTACATACAAACAATAGTAATTTTTTTTTTTTTAGACAAAGTCTTGCTCTGTCATCCCAGCTAGAGTGCAATGGCTTCATCATAGCTCACCAAAACCTCAAACTCTGGACTCAAGCAATCCTCTTGACTCAGCTTACAAAGTATAATAGTTGGGACTAAAGGCATGTGTCATGATGCCTGGCTAATTTTTCTGTTTTTAGTGGAGACGTGATCTTGCTCTTGCTCAGGCTGGTCTCAAACTCCTGAGCTCAAGCAATCCTCCCACCTCAGCCTCCCAGAGTTTTAGAATTACAGGTATGAGTCACTGTGCCTGGCCACAAATGACAATAAACAAGCACAGAGAAATACAAAGAAATTCTACACTTTAACTCCATTCTCCACTATTTAACTTTTTGCTGTTTACATTTATATCTTTTTATATTACCTATCTCTCAAAAAGTTGTAGTTTTTATTTTTGTTAGATTTGTCTTTTAGTCTTCCCACTCAATGTATTAGTGTTTGTATACCACAAATACAGCAGTAGAGTACGTAGTGTTTGTGTACCTACTGTTACCAATGAGTTTTATACCTTCAGGTGATTTCTTATTATTTGTTAATGTTCTTTTCTTTCATATTGAAGAACTCCTGTTAGCATTTCTTATAGGACAGGTCTGGTGTTGATGAAATCCCTCAGCTTTTGTTTTTCTGGAAAAGTCTTTCTTTCTCCTTCATGTTTGATGGATATTTTTGCAGGATATAATATTCTAGGGTTAAGGTTTTTTTCCTTCAGTGCATGAAGATGTCATGCCACTCTCTCCTGGCCTATACGATGTCCACTTAGAAGTCTCCTACCACATACATTGGAACTCCTTTATATGTTATTTTTTCTTGCTTCCCTTAGGACCCCTTGTTTATCTATGACTTTTGGGAGTTTGTTAATTAAACGTTTTGATGTAGTATTGTTTGGGTTAAAGCTGCTTGGTGTTCTACGGCCTTCTTGTACCTGAATATTGATGTGTTTCTCTAGATTTGTAAAGTTCTCTGTTATTTCTTTGAAAAAATTTTCTACTCCAATCTCTCTATCTACTTCCTCTTTAAGGCCAATACCTCTTAGATTTTGCCCTTTTGAGGCTATTTTGTAGATCTCCTAGGAATGTTTCACTTTTTTTTATTCTTTTTTCTCTTCTGCCTTTGCATTTTCAGACAGCGTGTCTTCAAGCTTCCTCATTCTTTCTTTTGGTTGATCGATTTTGCTTTTGGGAGACTCTGCTGTGTTTCTCAGTTTCTCAGCTGAAAATTTTTCAGCTCCAAAATTTCTGCCTGATTTTTTTTTTTATTATTTCAATCTTTGTTAAATTTCTCTGACAGGCTTCTGAATTCCTTCTCTGGGTTGTCTTACAGTTCATTGAGCTTATTTAGGACAACTATTTTGAATTCTTTGTCTAAAAAGTCACATGTCTCCACCACTCCAGGATTGGTCACTGATACCTTATTTAGTTTGGTGAGGTCATGTCTTCCTGGATTTCTTGGTGCTTGTGGATGTTCATCAGTGTCTGGCATTGAAGAGTTAGGTATTTTATTTTAATCTTCACAATCTAGACTTCTTTGAACCTGCGCTTCTTGAGAAGACTTTCTATATATTCAAAGGGAATTGAGCATTGTGATCTAAGTCTTTGGTCACCACAGACATACCAGGACTGGGGATACCCTAAGCCCAGTAATGCTATGACTCTGGCAGACTCCTGCTGGTACCACCTTGGTGGACTTGAATAAGATATGATAGAAATCCGTGGATTACCAGGCAAAATCTTTCACCCTCTTCCCTCACTGTCTGTGCTGGGCTGCTAGAATTGGGGGAGGAATGATGTGGGAACTCCTTTGTGGCCACTGCAGCTAGGACTGTGCCCAGTCAGACTTGAAGCCAGCCCAGTCTCACTCAAAGCACACGGCAACTATTGCTTGGCTACCTCTGATGTTTATTCAAAGCCCAAGTGCTAGTTAGTCAGCAGGTGGTAAATTCTACCAGGACTCAATCCTTTTCTTCAGGGAAGCATGTTCCTTTGTGGCTCAGGGTGGATCCAGAAATGCCATCAAGGAACTAAGGCCTGTAACCAGGGGTTTCAGGAGTCTGCTTGGTACTTTATATAACTATGGCTGAGGTGGTACCCAAGTTGGAAAACAAGTCCTCTGCACTCTTCCTTTTCCTTTCCCCAAGTGGAAGAAGATCCTCCCTGAACATCACTGCCTAGAGTTGGGACAGGAGTAACATAAGCAATGGCTTGGCCAGCATTGCTGGTGTCTCACTGGGTCACATATACCCCAAGTCCACTGCTTTGAGCCAGCACAGCTGCAGAAATTGCCCAAGGACTGCAGCCTTTGTGGTCTGATTGCCTTATGGATTTATTCCAGGCCCCAGGCCACTCTTTTGTCAGCCAGTGGTGGGGCTAGCCAGAACTTGGTTTTCAGGGCAGAGGATTTCCTTAAGGCTAGGCTTGTCTAAATGCTCCCTCCATGGGTACTCTCAGACTTCTGCCCTGTGTTGTGTTGAACTGTCAAAGAGTGGTCCTGAGTTTCAATGCAAAGTCCCACAATCACTTCACTCCATCTCCTGGGGCACACAGATTCTCTCTCCACTCGGGGAGCTGGTGTGGCACTGCCCAGAGATAGGGAATGGGTGGTATAGGCAATACAAGACTCTTTTATGCCCTTTTTAGTGCCTCTTTTCTTGATGTAAGGTTAGAACCAGATATGTGATTGGTCACCTGATTTTTGGTTCTTCTGAAGGTTCTTCGTTATGTGGATATTTGCTCAATTTTTTTTTGTTTGTGTGGAGGAATTGTCACTGGAGGTTTCTATTTGGCCATCTTGCTCCACCCCAGGATTTTTGAATAATGCCAAGTAGATTCATTTCTAGCAGTAGTGCTAGTGTGTGGGAAGGTGGATAAGGAAGCTTAGCAATAGTGAGTAAGGCTGAGGTGTCCAATGGTTCTCTCCTAGTAAGTGTTAACAAAATAGGCAAATATTACTTTGCTTAAGTGACTTATTGCTTCCAACTTTATTTGTCTGTAGTCATTTCAAGAAAAGTTTTCCAGCACCTATTAGGTGGCTTCGATGTTTAGAAAGAGTTTTTATTTCCAGGAATTTTTATTTTGAACAATTAAATACTAGTATAGCTTCATTATCTTGTTTTTCATAGTCAAAGAATCCATAATATATAAATTTTTGATATTGGCCTGCTTTCCATTTAACCACTTTTTTATCACCTTTTCTATTTCTTATTGTAACTCATTTTCATTCTCTTGGTAATTTTCTACTTTTTTCAATACCCATTGTTAAATTTTTGGTTGAGCCTATTCTCCTTTGGGCGCCTTATAATCTAGTCATCATTGCTGAGGTAATTCTGTCTGCGTCTTCCCCCTCTCTTCACCTTATCTGCCTCCTCCTGATTCTTCTCAGAGTTCAATCAATTTTCATTTCATTTCTTCCTTAATATACAATCTTCTTATTCTGTTTCTATATATCCATAGTTGCTTGTCTGAGGATATTTAATTCAGTTTGGAATATTGTATCACACTTTTCTTCTGCTTTGTGGTTGGTTTCCTGGGACAGAATTTTCATCAAGTAAACTAATTCTCACCCTGTGTTTTTCTCTTATGGTAACTATGTGTAAATAACCCCTGCTTACAATGATGCAATTTGTGGACAGGATGCCAGCAGAATGGGTTACGAGTTTCCTATTTCAAGAGGATCTCTTTATGTCAGTGTTGAAAAATGCATGTTTGTAATTGTTGCCTTATTTGGTTTGTTTTTTTTAGTCTGAGAAAAGAGTGAATGCCCTTGATTCTATTTTTTATTCTCTTTTTTAGTAGTAGGATCAATATTTTCTTTTGTTCGCTGCTTTTCCTTCTTCTCTGTCCAGTCTCCAAAGAATGCCTTTCCCTGTCTTGTACTCTCATCCTTCAGAAGCAGTGCCTCTCCACCTTGTCACGGCGAATCCCTCACATTATTGTATACCTTATCTGTAGTCAGTGTGCTAGTTTACCAGAAATACTTTCCAGTTCTTTCACACTTACAGTGGACTTGATCTTTCTGGGGGTGATTTTAGGCCCTTTCTTCTCTCATTCCCTCTGCCTCAGAAGTGTTTCCAGCATCCATTCCCAGCCCCTTCTATCTGCAAAGTCTGAAAAATGGCCCTGCTGAAAGCCGACATTTCCTTTTGTACTTAAAAGTAATTTGAAATTTGTAGCGTTCTCTGAATCTTAGTTATGTTATTTGCATTGTTTTATTTGTTATATTGAGCAAAAGATATCGCAAAGAGTGGCCAGTGGGAAGGTGTAGTGTTACAAAGCCAAGGGAGAAATTTTTTCAAGAATAAGGGATAGATCAATATGTCAAGTACTGCTGGGAGGTTGATTAGGTTGCAGACTAAAAGCTAACTATTGGTGTTGGCAGCCTTGAAAAGAGTCTTATTGTGGAAAAGCCAGTACAAAAGACCTACTGGCATGGATTCTACAGAGAGAACAGTGTTACAAAATGGATGTAGCAAATGTAACAGGTATAAAACACTTATTTCAGCTGGCTTATTATATAATAAAAGATCAGATACACATGTGGTAATTAGAGGGCACTGTGAGGCCAAGAGCATTTTTTTCTGGTTTTTTGTTGGTTGGTTGGTTTTTTACATGTAAGCATATACCTACAAAAAGTCTTAAATACACCTCTTAGAGAGACAAGATGACTCACCAGAGACATCAGCTGCCAAACTGACTTCAAAAGAAGGAAAAGGTTTAGATGAAAAAGATACAATAAAACATAGATTGGGTGTAATTCTGAGGGAAAAGTGCCAGAACCAACCAGAGATTCCATGGGAAGAATTAGTTGTGGAACAGAGCAAGGAGCAAGATATTGGCAGAGATCAACCCCTGAGGGGCTTGAAGTCCAGCATAAAGGGTAGGTGGGAGGTTGTTCCTCCCTCCCTCACATCTCTGGCAGTCAGCAGGCTCCTAAGCTGCTGGAGAGCCTTTCTACCCTTATAAGCCTAAAAGCTGCTGCTATCAGTGAACTGGGAGCTTCTTGATGACAAAGCACCAGGCTGCCAGCCCCCTTGGAGTTACTTCCCATCACCACAGACCCAAGCTGAGACAGCAGGTGCCATATTGCTTCTCCACCCGCTGTGTGCCTTGTCCTCCAAAGGGAGCTTTAGTCCTTCAGTTTTTATCTTTCTCATTCCCACACAAACATTTCCCAATTCTGGTCCAGACTGTGAGAGCCACGGGGACTGGTGGGTCCCTCAGGATCTGCGTGACTCCAGAGACTGGACTTCCAGGAAGACTGCCTTCCAGAGAGAGGGACAGACATCACCAGAGAGCTAGCTTTCCTCCATTCAGACTCTTTTTCTCCTCTGCCACTCCCCCTCCCATTGCTCCTGAGAGAAATGATTGAGCCAGGACTCACAGGAGTGGCTACTTCCCCTCTGTTGGTGCATTACCACACAGAGACTTCCAGAGTGAAGCTGAAATCTTTCCTTTTAAAATCCTGCAGAAGACTAAGGAGTGCTCGAATTTTGACCCCCCTGCTCACTCGCCCTCCCCAGTGCTGATTGCCCAACTGCTCCATCAAAGCAGGGCATACCCCTAAGCAGAGAGACATCAGATCTGATTGAGCACCCCATAGACAACTCCAGACCAGAATGCTTCTCTCTGGCATGGTCAGGGATTGATATTCAAGAACCTGGAGACAGGGCCACAGGCCAGATCCCATACACTCAACACATGATTGTGTTGCTCAGGGGCACAGAGAGGAGATTTGTGAACTGATCTTGGGAGGTGAGAGAGCCCATGTGGGCAGAATCAAAAAGAGAGTGCAGTGTGGGTCCCAGTTACTGCACGCTCATGGATCGCCGCTTCCCCCACAGGAAAGCAATGCTCTTGGCCTGGGGGCAGGATCTTGGACAGGAAAGCTGCCAGCCTGCAGCACCATCACTGGGGGTCTCAGCTAGTTTAAGCTCCTGCCTACTGGCAGGCACCGGAGGGAGACTGTGGAGCAAGGGGTGGGGGATAGGAATGAAACCCACTCCTGACAGCCAGATTGTAAATCTCAGAAAGGCCCTCCCCCACAAGTAGACTTTCTGGCTGCAGGGGGTTCACTTCAGCCCCTCCCTCATGATTTTTCCAGCAGCCTGGGTGCAGATGTTTCACCCCTGATAAGACATATACCTTCCCTTATGGGCTTTTGGGGAGCCTGAGGACAGACTTACCTGACCCAGACCCACCCAGCCTTACTCACCCACCTGCCTCTGCTATGGTGAAGAATAAGGACTCACCTGGAAGTTCCAGGGTACCACCTGCCAGGCATTTGAGTGCTTCTCCTAAGGGACTAGAGCCAGTCACAGGTCCCAAAAACAACACTGCAGCTCATTCTTTGCAGCAAGTACCACAGACTGGCAGGGAGGTCAATTTACACAGCCCATTACAACATATACTGGATCAATCATACAGAGTGTAGTTGATTCTTACCAACAAGGACCACCTACTGTTTCAGAGATTAAAATGGGGATGCCAATATAATTCACACTGTTAAGAAGACCACAGGGCTCAGCACAGAGAAAGAATTTCAAAGACCTCCATCCTCCCTCACTAACAAGAGACAAGGAATCTGCCCACATGCATAAATCATCACCACTACAGCCTACAAACAACTAACAACTGAGAAAACCACTACACTAAGAATATCTATAACCAAGGTATCCATCCAGAACCTAGACTGCCATTGAAATACACACAAGGAAAACCAAATGTTTTTACCTAACATAAGCTACAGACACAACCTTATGAGTGAAAGGTGATGGAAAGCCCCATCTAAACAAAGAAAATCCCCCCAAAAGAAGTGATAGCTTCTCCAGATGAGAAGGAATCAGTGTAAGAACTCTGGAAGTATGAAAAATGAGAGCAAAAGGACACCCCCAAAGGGGAATGCCAGCTCTCTAGCAATGAATCCCAACCAAAATGAAAATATTATAATGACAGAGAAAGGATTCCAAATAAAGATTGGAATAAAACTCAATGAAATCCTAGAGAAAATGGAAAACCAACTCGAAGAAACCAGAAAAACAATTCAGGAAATGAATGAAAATTTTACTAAATAGATGGACATACATAAAAATTACCAAAAGAACTTCTGGAAATGAAAAACGTATTTAAGGAAGTACAAAACACAGGGTAAATCTTTAAGAATAGATGATAACCAAGCAAAAGAAAGAATTTCAGAGCTGGAAGACAACTCTTTTGAATTAACTCAGTAAAAAATAAAGAACAAAGAATTAAGAGGAATGAACAAAGCCTATAAGGATATGAGATTACATAAAATGGCAAAATATAAGAATTATAGCCATCCCTGAGGGTGAAGAAGAAAACACACAAGCCTGGAAAACCTATTTGAGGCAATAATTGAGGAAAACTTCCCTCATCTTGCCAGAGATATAGGCATCCAGGCACAAGAAGCTCAATGAACACCTGGGAGATTCATTGCAAAGAAGCAATCACCAAGACATACAGTCATCAGACCAGCCAATGTCAACATGAACAAGGAACTCCTGCAAGCTATGAAGCAAAAATATTAAGTAACTTACAAAGGAAAACCCTAAGGTGAACAGCAGACTTCTCATGGGGAACCTTACAAGCCAGAACGGACTGGGGCCCCATCTTTAGTATTCTTTAACAGAATAACTGCCAGCCTAGAAGTTTGTATCCTGCAAAACTACATTTCATATATAAGCAAGAAATAAAGACTTATCCAGACAAGCAAACACTGAGGAAATTTGTCAAGACCAGACTTGCCATTCAGGAAATACTCAGAACTGCACTATACATGGATTAGCACAATAGACATCCACCATTCTAAAACCAACCAAAAGGTAAAGCACAGAGCTAATACAATAAGATAGCAGAAGAAGTAAAACAAAGTAATAATGTACTATCCAACATGATGGAAAGAAAAGCATCCGACATATCAATTCTAGCAATCAACAGGAATGGTTTGAACGCCCTTCTCAAGAGACACAGACTGCTTGAATGGATGAAAAAAAGTACAACCAAAGCACCCACTGTCTTCAGGAACACATCTAACCCACAAAGAATCATGCAGACTCAAGGTAAAGGGATGGAAAAATATGTTTCATGCAAATGGAAAACAAAAGAGAGCAGGTGTAGCCATTCTCATATCAAATAAAATTGATTTTAAATCAACGATAGTAAAGAAAGACAAAGGTGGTTATTATATAATGGTTATGGGAGCAATTCAACAAGAAGACATAACAATCCTAAATATTTGTGTACCTAAAGCAGGAGCACCCAGATTCATAAGGCAAATCCTACTAGGTCTAAGCAAAGAGATAAGTGGCAGCATTGTAATTGTCAGGGACTTCAACTTCTCACTGACAGAGCTGGACAGATCATCCAAGGATAAAATAAATAAACAGTGGACTTAAACAGGACTCTAGAACAAATGTGCCTGAAAGACATACACAGAATATCCTACCCAAACATTACTGAATATACATTCTTATCAGCACATGGAACATTATCCAAGATTAATTTATCTTAGGCCACAAAACATGTCTCAACAAATTCAAAAAATTGAAATCATACCATGTATCTTTTCATACCACACTGGCATAAAACTAGAAATTAATTCCATAAGAAACAGTCGATTCTACACAGTGCCATGGAAATTAAATGAAACAACCTGCTGCTGAACAAGTATTGGAATTCATAGCCCTAAATGCCTACATCCAAAAGACAGAAATATCACCAATCAAGAGTCTAATGAATCATCTCAGGGAATTGGAAAAGAAAGAGCAAACCAACCTTAAACCCAGCAGAAGAAACAAATAACTAATGTCAGAGCAGAACTAAATGAAATTGATTTAAAAAGAATTATACAGAAGATTGATGAAACAAAAATTTTGTTCTTTGAAAAAATGAGTAAAATCGACAGACATGTCACTAGATGAACCAGGAACAGAAAAGAAAGTACTGTATAAGCTCAATCAGAAATGAAAAATGCGATAGTACAACTGATGCCATAGAAATACAAAATGTCATCTCTGAATACTATAAAAATCTATGTGCACATAAAATTGAAAACATTGAGGAAATGAACATATTCTTGGAAACACACAACCTCCCTAGGCTCAAACAGGAAGAAATAAAACTCCTGAACAGACCAATATCAACTAAAAAAATTAAAGCAGCAATAAAAAAAAAAAAAATTCCAAGAGAAAAGAGGCCCAAATCAGATGGTTTCATAGACAAATTTTATCAGACCTATAATGAAGAACTTGTACTTATACTGTAGAAATTATTTCATAATTTCAAGAAGAATCAACTCCAACTCATTCCTTGAAGCCAATAACACCCTGTTATCAAAGCCAAAAGAGGACACAACAAAACAAGAAAACTATAGGCCAATATTCCTTATGAATATGGATGGAAAAATTCTCAATAAAATCTTGGCAAACTGAATTCAGCTGCACATCAAAAAAAATAATAATGCACCATGATCAAGTGGGCTTTATCCCAGAGATGCAAGGATGTTCAATACACACAAATCTATATATGTGATTCACCACATAAATAAAAGCAAAAACAAAGACCATATGATCCTCTCAATAGACACAGAAAACATTTGACAAAACCCTTTTACAATAAGAAATCTGAAGAAAATAGGCATAGATGTAAAATACCTTAATATTATACAAGCCATCTACAACAAACCCACAGCCAACATCATACTGAACAGGGAAAAACTAAAACCATTCCCACTTAGACAAGGTTGCCCACTGTCACCACTTTTGTTCAACATAGTGCTCAAAGTCCTAGCTAGAGCAATCAGGAAAGAGAAGAAAATCAAGTGTCTCCAAATGGAGAAAGAAGAGAACAAACTATCGCTCATTGCTGACGATATGATCTTGTATCTAGAAAATCCCAAAGATTCAGCCAAGAGAATCCTGGAATAGATAAATAAATTCA
>NW_012148363.1:2957041-2959261 GCF_000956105.1 Propithecus coquereli | reverse complement strand
GGGCCCATCAATACATAAGTGGATCAATAAAATGTGGTATATGTATACCATGGAGTATTACACAGCCATAAAAAATGATGAACTAATACCTTTTGTAATAACCTGGATAGAACTGGAGACCATCCTTTTAAGTGAAATATCATAAGAATGGAAGAACAAAAACCATATGTACTCATTACTAAATTGAAACTTATAGATCAACACTCATGTGTACATGTGGTACTAAAATTCAATGGATATCAAGCAGGTGGAAGGGGAAGGAGGGGATGGGTAAATTCACACTGAACAGGTACAATGCACACTACATGGGTGATGGACACACTTATAACTTTGACTTGAACTGTAGAAAAGCAATTCATGTAACCAAA
Organism: Propithecus coquereli; assembly: GCF_000956105.1. Taxonomy (NCBI): domain Eukaryota; kingdom Metazoa; phylum Chordata; class Mammalia; order Primates; family Indriidae; genus Propithecus; species Propithecus coquereli. The sequence goes on along the minus strand of NW_012148363.1, from coordinate 2,958,893 downwards.
ATGTTTGTACCCCCATAATATTCTGAAACAAATTGAAAAATCCTACAAAACACTGAGGAAAGAAATTGCAGATGACACAAACAAATGGAAAAATATACCATGCTCATGGATTAGTAGAATCAATATTGTTAAAATGTCCATAATAGCCAAAGTGATTTACAGATTCAATGCAATCCCCATCATAATATCAATGTCATATTTCACAAATCTAGAAAAAATAATGCTACACTTTGTTTGGAAATGGAAAAGAGCCCAAATATCCAAAGGAATCTTAAGCAAAAGGAACAAATCTGTAGGCATTGGATTGCCAGACTTCAAACTATAATATAAGGCTATAGTAACCAAAACAGCATGATATTGGCATAAAAATAGAGATGTAGACCAATCGAATGGAAGAGAGAACGCAGATATAAAACCATCATCATATTGCCATCTGATCTTTGACAAAGCAGACAAAAATATACACTGGGGGAAAGAATCCCCTATTCAATAAATAGTGCTGGGAAAATTGGATAGCCACACGCAGAAGAATTAAACAGGTTCCATACCTCTCACCACTCACACAAATTAATTTTAAGGTGGATGAAAGAGTTTAATGTAAGGCATGAAATCATAATAATTATGGAAGAAAATATAGGAAAAACTCTTTTGATATCAGCCTAGGCTAATAATTTATGACTAAGAACTAAAAGAAGATCTACCATTTGATCTAGCAATCCTACTACTGGATATCTACCCAAAGGAAAAGAAGTTATTTTATCAAAAAGACACCTTCATTTAAATGTTAATTGCAGCACAATTCACAATTGCAAAGATGTGGAATCAACGCAAGTTTCCATCAATTCATGCATGGATTAACAAAATGTGATATATGTATACAATAGGGTACTACTCAGCCATTAAAAAAAAGATGAACTAATGTCTCTTGCAACAATTTGGATTGAGCTGGAGACAATTATCCTAAATGAAGTATCTCAAGAATGGAGAAACAAACATCACATCTACTTGCTATTAAATTGGAACTAACCGAGGAGCACACATGTACACAGAGGGAAATAAAAATCAGTGGGAAGGTGTAAAGAGAGGATGGGTGAAAACCTATCTAACAGGTATAATAAACACTATTCAGGTGATGAGCACACTTCTAACCATGATTCAAGCATTACAAAAGTGATCCTTGTAGCTAAAATCATTTGTACTCCTGTAATATTTTGAAATTTAAAAAATACACCTCTTGGTGAGTTTTCAGAAACTCAACAGCCTGCAGATCAAAAAAAAGAACATTAACACCTTCACAGAATCCACTAGTATAACATGAAGTGAAACATTACCCACAAAATGTCAACCCCTATATGGTAGTCCTATGCTATATGTAGTGCTAGCTCTTTTGTTTCTGGCTTCCTTTGCTGTGCATTAATTCTGTGAGAATTATTCCTTTTGTTATTAGTAGTTGTAAGTTTTTCATTCTCATTTGCTATTTAATTTTCTACTGTCTGTATATATGTACTCCAATTTATTTATCCATTATAATGTTGAAGGGAATTTGAGTAGTTTGCAGTTTTAGCTTATTACAAATGGTGCTATTATGTACTATTCATAATTTTGTGTACTTTCTAGTACGTGAGTTTTGGAGGCAATATGTATGAATTGCTATGGGGCTTATACTTAGAAATAGAATGGCTGAATTGTAGAAAACACATATATTAAGTAACTATAGCCAATGTATTCTAAATATTACCTTTTTCTTAAAGCTTTTTTTTTTTTTGAGACAGAGTCTCACTCTTTTGCCCGGGCTACAGTGAGTGCCATGGAGTCAGCTTAGCTCACAGCAACCTCAAACTCCTGGGCTCAA
>NW_012148363.1:2955129-2956991 GCF_000956105.1 Propithecus coquereli | reverse complement strand
CAAAATTTCAGGTTACAAAATCAATGTACACAAATCAGTAACTTTCATATATGCCAACAACAGTCAAGCTGAGAATCAAGTTGAAGACTCAATACCTTTCACAATAGCTACAAGGAAAATAAAATACCTAGGAATATATTTAATCAAGGAGGTGAAAGACCTCTACAGGGAGAACTATGAAACACTGAAGAAGGAAATTGCAGTGAATGTAAACAGATGGAAAAATATACCATGCTCATGGATGGGAAGAATCAACATTGTTAAAATGTCTGTATTACCCAAAGTAATCTACAAATTCAATGCAATCCCCATTAAAACAACAAAGTCATTTTTTGAAAATCTAGAAAAAATAATTCTATGCTTTGTAAGGAACCATAAAAGACCTCAAATAGCCAAAGCAACCTTAAGCAAAAAGAACAATTCAGGAGGCATCACTTTACTAAACTTCAAGCCGTACTAGATGGCTATAGTAACCAAAACACCATGGTACTGGCCCAAGAACAGAAACCTAGACCAATGGATCAGAACTGTGAACCCAGATATAAAACCATCCTCATATAGCCATCTGATCTTTGACAAAGCAGACAAAAACATACACTGGGGAAAATAATCCCTGTTCAATAAATGGTGCTGGGAAAATTGTATAGCCACTTGAGATGGCTCAAACAAGATCTGCATTTCTCACCACTCACAAAAATTAATTCATGATGGATAACAGACTTAAACCTAAGGCACGAAACTATAAGATTTCTAGAAGAAGAGATCAGAAAAACTCATAGATGTTGGCCTAAGGAAAGAATTTATGAAGAAGGCCCAAAGGCAACCACAGCAACAACAAAAATAAATAAATGGGACCTGATTGAATCTAAAATCTGCACAGTCAAGGAAACGATCAATAGAGCAAATAGACAACCTACAGAATGAGAGAAAATATTTGCATGCTACACATCTGATAAAGGACTAATAACCAGAATCTACAAAGAGCTCTAGAAAATCAGCAAGAAAATATAAAACAACCCCATTCAAAAAAATGGGTAAAAGACATGAATAGAAGCTTTTCAAAACAAGATAGACTGCTGGCCAATAATCATATGAAAAAATGCTCAAGGTCTCTAATCATCAGGGAAATGCAAATGAAAACCATGGTGAGATATCACCTAACTCCTGTGGGAATAGCTTTTATCAAAAAATTCCAACACAGCAGATGCTGGGTTGGATGTGGAGAGAAAGGAACACTTATACACTGTTGGTGGGGCTGCAAGTTAGTACAACCTCTATGGAAAGTAGTATGGAGATACCTCAAAGAACATAAAGTTGACCCACCATTTGATCCAGCACTCCTACTACTGGGTATTTACCCAATGGAAAAAAATACGTTTTATAAAAAAAAGACCCTTGCATTGGAATATTTATAGCAGCACAATTCACAATTGCAAAGATGTGAAACAACCTACGGGCCCATCAATACATAAGTGGATCAATAAAATGTGGTATATGTATACCATGGAGTATTACACAGCCATAAAAAATGATGAACTAATACCTTTTGTAATAACCTGGATAGAACTGGAGACCATCCTTTTAAGTGAAATATCATAAGAATGGAAGAACAAAAACCATATGTACTCATTACTAAATTGAAACTTATAGATCAACACTCATGTGTACATGTGGTACTAAAATTCAATGGATATCAAGCAGGTGGAAGGGGAAGGAGGGGATGGGTAAATTCACACTGAACAGGTACAATGCACACTACATGGGTGATGGACACACTTATAACTTTGACTTGAACTGTAGAAAAGCAATTCATGTAACCAAAATGTTTGTACCCCCATAATATTCTGAAACAAATTGAAAAA
>NW_012148363.1:2946436-2953054 GCF_000956105.1 Propithecus coquereli | reverse complement strand
TGATGACTAATGAAGTCATATGCTTATTGGCCAATTGGACTAATTGTTGTGTCTTTTGAGCAGTGTTAATTCAAGTCTTTTACCTTTTTTCTCTCTGGTTAGCTCTCTTATCCTTATTGATTTGTAGGGCTATTAAAATATGTGTACATATACTATATATAAGTGATTTACTGGATGAAGTATATTTTAAGATATGAAAAATATTAAAGTATGTTTTTTAATGGTAATAATAATTTAATGATTCAGGATACAGAGGGAAGAACTGCAGGGGACAATCCCTTGAGTTAGCAGTAGTGGATAGGACCTAGTATAGCAGGAGAAGTCTCATATTGAAGCTATACCATAATTAACTTAAACTTTGTCGTTAAATGTTTCTGATCATTTACTTTTATAAATGTGAGGAATATTTTAAGCCAAGAAAATCTTACCCATATATTGGATCATTTTCACTTTTTAAATATAGAAAATCTTGGTTAAAATATAAGGAAATTAAGGTTTTTGGAACAAATGTAATTGGAAACAAAAAAACAAAAAAAACAAAAACACTTTTACTGGCCCTTCTTTGCTTCTCCGGCCCCTCAAACCTACCTGCATCTGTGAGCTCACACACACATGCAGATCTGGCACTGCTTCTCAGCAATACTGACCTTCCTCAGTTTTCTCTGCCCCACCAAACTTTCCCCAGTTTGCCAGTGCTTCAACATATTCATGTCTAGAACATAGCTGAGGAGCAATCTTCTCCAGAAGACAGGGCTCTACTTCCTCTTTACAAATCATGGGATTGAGCACTGTGCACTCATGTCTATAGCCTCTGAGTCCCAGCAGACCTTGTCTTTCCACGAATACTAATTTAGAATATTAGGTATCTGCCAAGGCTCCAGACCCACCTCTGATCTAGAGACTCATCTTAAGCTTCTATACTATGGACTCAATTCTCAGTCTAGAGGCTCACCTTGAGCTCCGGAAATAGAGCTGGAACTGTAGAGGCTCCATGAATATCTGTGAATGCCCGGTGGTCTGCTCTGAGGCCAGCCTCTAAACCAAATCTGCTTTCCTCGTATCTTCACTATAGGAACTATAGGGAGTCCCAGGATTTTTTTCATTACGTGAACTCCTAATTTTTTTTTTTTTGAGCATCCTTCTTGTATATAAGCCAAGCACTCACATTTAAATATTAAAAAGGTTGACCTATGAGAAAAGAGTACAGAAAGAGCAGTTTTTGGTGTTAGGAGACATTGCTATAATAGCATAATACATAGTGTTGTGAAACCATGTGATCACTGCTATTGTGAACATATTATAAACTGAATAATGAATAAGATAACTTAGGCAAAGTAGCATAATCATTGGTTAATGTCTAATTGAAAACAAATGGAAAGAAGGCATGGTAGCTATTGTCAAATATTTATAGTCAACATGAAATATATAAAGATAATATTAATCTTGTGGTTTTAGACTACAATGTAAGAAGGGAGTGTAAATTTTTATTAGGACTTACACTTTGTGGCAGATGATGACTAATGAAAAACAAAACTCAAAATGAACTGGAGCAATAAAATCTCACCAGTTACACATTACTGACTCCTGGGATTTCCTTTAGGAATTCCAAGCAGGAGGAACACACTAGAAAGGCAGGACTCCAGCATCTTTTCAGTGGTCAGGACAATAAATATCTTTTTCTTGGAGGAAAAGAAGAATAAATGAATTGAAGAGATTCCAAGACATATTTCTTTTTGACAGTGAAAGAGGAAGAATATAGCAAACTGTGGGCATGATGTGAAGAGGTTAATCATAAGGAAGTTTGTACTTGGAAGTAAAATTAATAAAAAAGATTAATTTAAATAGATCTATTTAATGAAGCTTAGAAGATTAGTAAAAAGTAGACATATGGAGCCACTGCAGCTGCATCATTTTAAGACTTTCATAAACCAAACACAGTTGTTTGAGAAATGCGGATGAGCTCTTTGAGCTAAGAATAGGGAGCTTTTATGGAAGGGAGATGTGTTTAAAACAATAATTTGTGAACATAAGCTCATTCATAAGACTCAGAGTTTTCTGGTTTATTTTTGTCAACATCTCCAGTTATTTACTGGACTGTTATTAACCCAGAGCTTTGTAATGGGACTAAGCCCAAAGGAAGGCTGTAATGCTTGAGATCAAAAAATGTAAGAAATTGGCTATAGAGTTGGTGAGAAAAACAGTGAATGTCTGAGAGAGAAACTATCAGGATGAAGTTGGAGGAGGGTGTACTGAGACAGGATCTCCCATTCATTAATGGTGAGAGCAGAAATTATTTACATTTTTCTGCAAAATCAATTTGTAGAAAAAATAATGTCATTTGACCTAGTAATTCCATTTCTCAGTATCAATTCTAAAGATAACTTGAGATGAGAATTAAGTAGAAATAATAGGACACATGATGCAAAAATGCTTAACTGATATAAAAGTTCAAAAATAGGGGTAAGTTAAATAAATTGTTAGACCAATGGAATGGACTATTTATACTTCTACTGACTTGTGTTTTTAAAGTAATTTTAGTGATGTCACTTAATGACTATGATATGAAGCTAAGAGAAAATACAAGTGTATTACAATGTTTTTGTATGATTTTAATACATAAACATATTCATATAAATATGTATGAAATGTTCATACACACACACATGCACAAATCTATATATACATACAGTAAAACCAAAGAGATACATCAAAATGTTAACATTGCTTATTTCTGTAAGGATAAAACTTTTTCTTCTTCCTTTTACTTATTATTTTCTAAGTTATCTATAATAAGCCTAAACTATGTGTTACAATTTAAGGAAATGAAGCATCAGGATTGAGTGATGGCCTCAGGGAAAAAGGAAATAGTGATACACCCTAGAGTTGGACCTTCCTAAGGACTGAGTAAATTTCTCTTTGTGGTGATAGAACAGAGTTTCTAGGCTTTGATATGACTACTGATATTTACCGACTAAAATTTAAAAGGCCAAAATTTCAGTGTATCCCCTGAGTCCCTAAACAAATGTCTTAACATCACTAGAGAGAGCATAGTTCACGCAGACTGGAAGGTGATTAAAATATCATCACCCAACATAAGAAAAAGTGAATACAGAAAAGCATTAGTTGAAAGGACTTCGTAAATATGATTCAAGTATGGAACATAGAAGGAAAGGAGCTTAACATTCATGCAGCCTCTGGTCTAGGCCAAGTTCTGTCCCAGGTATGTTACACACATCATGGAATGTTCATTTTACTGGTGATAGGCAAATGTTGTCTTAACTGAACCGGAACTGAGATTCTGAAAGTCAGTATGTACAAATGGGTAACAGCATCCCCTAGCAGTTGTCTTTAGACTCAGCACAGTTAAAGGACACCTAACCTGATGATCAGTTACATTCCCTAATTTGCACAAGAGACAAAAATGAGCCTTACCTGCCATAGGAGTTCAGATAGGTACAGACAATAATGTGGAGAGAGGGCTTTGGAAGTGGGAAATAAAATGTGTTCAGTGACATTCTTGACATGGAGGCCCAAAAATTGATTTGCTCTTCACATGTGCAAAGGTCCTTCAAGAGCCAAATCTGACATTAATTACTTCATGAATTAGCTCAAAAAATACTGCATTACTCGCGCCATTGATGGCAAAGATAATATGTAGAAAAATCATGGAAATAGAAAACTATGAGTCACAAAATTATTTCGTTAATGTGTACATTGAATGTGAAGAAGTTTTGGGACACTTTAACAAATTCACTTCACCTATTTTTAACATATTCACAAATAGAATACATGATAAAAATGTATAACTTTTTAAATTGAAAAGAACTCTTTTAAGAAGCATAAAACAAAAATTGTAAGTGATAGAAAACATTTTATTATGTGTCACTGCTTGTTGTCTTATTCAGCTGTAAATTAAATAATAATATGACTTACAATCAATTGTATTATGTATTTGATAAAATAAAGTAATAACTACATCAGTTAGCATTTCATTCTGCTATCAGTGTCAGATAACCTGTCCAACAGTGACTTAAATAAAGATGTTCATTATGTTCTTAACAGGAAGTCTCACAGCTGATTTGGAAACTCAATGTCATCAATGACCCAAATCTTTTTATTTTTTTTCTCTGTGTCATCCTCAGTGTGTCAGCTTTTCATTTTCATACTCATTGCCTTGTTGTTGTTAGATGGCTGCTGTAACTCCAGGTATCACATCTATATTTAAGGTACAGAGAAGGAAAAACAGCCAGTTTAAGATATCATTCTCTGAAAGAAACTATCTTTCTTAAGTAACTGGAGGAGATTTTCTTATGCCTCACTGGAGAAAATGTTTTGATTTGACCAAGCACAGCTGCAAAAGACTCTGGGAAAGTGAGTATTGAGGAAGGAATCCCCAGTCTAGTAAGGTCTAGTAAAAACTTCTTTTCTTACAGTTTTTTATATTATTGAGCAATCTGAATATGGCTGAAGCTGGGAAAGGTGGGAAGGCAGACGGATGAGTCCTTTGCTTGAACTGAATGATACAGGATGTGATCAGTTTGTTAGAAGAAGAGAACTGGATGAAAACAAGAGGGCAGAAGTGAAGGCAAGTGGAGCACTGGCTCTGGGGGTTAATCGGCAGCACCCGTCATAGGGTCATGGAAGAATTCTGTCCAACTCAGTGGTCAGCGTTCTATTCAGGGATTTTAATGGAACTCCCAGCAGTGAAATCTTCATGAGTTTGCAGACACCTTGCTTGATGCTCCTGGTTGTAATGTCAGGTTGCCCTCTAACTACCCCTGCGGGGTACTGCGGATCACTTGCAGTTCCTTTCAAATGTAAACTCTAGTATCTTCTTGGAACTAAAAGCTTAGCAAGGTAGCAAAGACTCAAGATATAATCAATCTTGCTGAAAATCTCACAGAGACCTTGGTAAAATGTTTTCCAGTAACTGGATATTTGCTTTATTCTTTTTCCTTTGTCCCTTTTTCCTTTGTCTATTTGGAAATTAATTTCTTGCATCTTAAACCTAGGGAGTTCCTTGAATAGTTTCCAAAAACCTACAGTCAGTCAACTTTCTCCAAGTGCTAGAAATCATTATTTTCTTATATGCATTGAAGTTACTTCACTCCTTGTTTGATCCTTTTCATCCTACTGTAAGTCCCTTGAGCACAAGGACAGCATCACTTCTTTATATTTCTAACAGAAACTTGCATTAAATTTGCATAGGCAGATGATACCATAAGTATTGCTGAATGAATGGATAAAGTTAGTTAAATAAGAACTATTAGCAAGTGTCAGAAATCTCTGAGAGATATCTGAATCTCAGGAAAAAGGCTAGTCACTCTGTAGAATCTGAACTCCCAGAAACCTGCCTAATCCACTCCCCAAATTCATCGAAGCCCATGATCACTTCAAAGTTCTTAAGACTATGGATACATGCATAAATTATGCGCACCAATATTCATTACCAACGTGGTCAGCCAGAAATCTAACAGTCATCAGCTATTTGTTTACGTAGATTATAAACCTATAAATGTTCCTGGTTACCTGGCAGTCATTGTGCCCTCTCAACAAATATCTATCCTTATTCCCAATCCCCAAGGCTTCTATCTTTTATTCAGTCATTGTTTCCCCTAATGCAAATATACACATTGCACTCAGACATCTAAATTTTTTATAACTCAGTTTCTTAGGGGGCTATATCAATTGTCTCTTGCTGCAAAGCTAATTATCTCAAAATATAGTGGCTTGAAACAAAAAGCATTTCATTATATCTCATAATTTTGTTGATTAGAATTTGGACAGGCTTGGCTGAGCGGTTTTCTCTACTTGACGTTGACTGGCATCACCCATGGTATTCAGCCAAATTATTCTGGAAGGTTTGCACAGTTTCATTCCCACACCTGGCACTCAGAGGGGGTGTCTGGAAGGCGGACCTCAGCTGGACTCTTTGCCTTCATCATGTAGTCAGAGGTCTTCTCCACCTGGTTAATCAGATTTTTAAATGGAAGTTCAGAGCTTTAAGAGTTCAAGAATTTCAGTCCTCTTAAAATCTAGTCTTGAAATTGACATAGTGACACCCCATTCCATCATGCCATATGTTCAGAGGAATCTCAGTTCAGTGTGGATTCAATGGGAAGAGAAATAGATCCAACTTTTCAACTGGAGAAATATCGGAGAAATCACAGATATTGTTACTATGCTACCATCTGTCCTACAGCGGCAAATTGTTTTATTTCTCCTAAGTGAAAAATGTATTCATGCCCCCCCCCGCAAGACACTCAAAGTCTCATCCCATTATAGCATCATCTCAAAGTCCAGAATTTAGTTATTTCAATCAGGGCAATGTTTGGATGAGTCTCCTCAACAGTGGTTCTTTGAATATGGTTCCTCTTGCTCTGAAAACCTGTGAACTAAAGACACAGTCATCTGCACCTCACACACCCAACATACAATATGAGACAAAGTTAGGCTAACCACAGTAGACACTCTCTGTCAAAATGTGGGAAAATAGCAGTCACATAACAGACACTGATCCATAGCAACTCTGCATCCAGCCAGGTTCAGTTGCCAGTTTCTTTCTTTCTTTTTTTTTTTTTGAGACAGAGTCTCACTGTGTTGCCCGGGCTAGAGTGC
>NW_012148363.1:2940396-2943126 GCF_000956105.1 Propithecus coquereli | reverse complement strand
AAAAAAGTTTAAAAAAGCTTATATGAAAAGGATATTATTAAAGAAAATATTTTTGTGTAAGTTTAGCATGGCCTAAATGTACAGTGTCTGTAAAGTCTACAGTAGTGTACAGTAATGCCCTAGGCCTTCACATTCACTCACCACTCAACCCTGACCCACCCAGAGCAACCTCCAGTCCTGCAAGCTCCATTCATACTGAGTCCCCTGAATAGGTGTTCCTTTTTTTCTTTCTTTTATACCACATTTTTTTACTGTACCTTTTCTATGTTTGGACATGCTTAAATACACAAATACCTACCACTGTGTTACAATATTCAGTACAGTATTCAGTACAGTAACGTGCTGCACAGGTTTGTAGCCTAGGAGCAATAGGCTGTACCATATGGCCTAGGTGTGTAGCAGGCTACACCATCAGGATTTGTGTAAGTGCACTCTGTGATGTTTGCACAAAAACGAAATTGCCTAACAACACATTTTTCAGAATACGTCCCTGCCTGTCAATAAGCCATGCATATGTACTGCTTCCCGCTCCTCCACTCTGCATAATTGGTTCATCTCTTTCTCATATACGGCCTACTTCTTTCTTTTCTTCTTCTTGCTTTACCCCAGTCAACTCAGGAAAATCTATCTATCTCTTCTTATTTTCTCTCTTTTTCTTCCTTCCTCTTTTATCTACATGCTGAACAAAAGACTCTGCTTTACATGCTTCAGGGGGTCCTCACTGCTTCTTGGAGCCCACACTCCAGCCCCATCCCATGCAACTTTCCCCTTTGCTTTCTGAATGCCTGCCACATCATTTGTACTTTGCAAGCCCTTCCTGCCTACAGCATGTGTGAATGTTTGCAACAGTCCTCTGTTGTGATTTACTGGTCAGTATGTCTGTTCTACTGAATTGCAAGCTCCATGAAAACAAGGGCCTCATCTGTTTAATCATCATTATATGCTAGTAGCCACAAGGTAACAGAGACATATTTGGTGCTCAGAAATTATTTGTTGAATAAGTAATTAGAAATATGAATACTATCAAATGTAAGTGAAAAATTAGCAAAAGAGATATGACTATCATCATGCCCCCCCTCCCTTCTTGGGGACATCCTTTGTAACCCATTAACAGGCTTAAGGGTATGCAAGACAAACCTGCAGGTCCTCAATTTACACAACAAATATATGTCCAGTGGCTTATCTCTGATAAACAGCTGCATATCTTAAAACATTCCAAGCCTTTGGACAAAGCTTCATGTCTTTAACCAATTACAAGTCAAAGAATCTTTAAACCCACCTATAACCTGTAAGCCCCCACTTCGAGATGGCCCACCTTTTCTGGTTAAACCAATGTATGCCTTCCATGTATTGATTTATTACTTTACCCGTAACCCCTGTCTCCCTGAAATGTATAAAACCAAACTGTAACCCAGCTACACCGAGTTCACTTGCTCAAGGCTTCTTGGGCATGGCTCCGGGTCATGGTCTTCAAATTTGGTTCAGAATAAATGTCTTTAAAACTATTTTACAGAGTTTGACTTTTTTTCCGTTGACACTACCAAAGCCCATGAAAATGCCTAGAAATCCTTTCAGCTACATAAATGTTCTTCTACTTCCCCCAATTCTGATATTCAAGGTGAAGAAATATGACATATAATAATTTCCAATTGATTCAATTTTAAAATTTTTGAGGTTAAAGCAATATTTCTTTCCTTTGTTGGGTTAAATAAACTTTTTGGAGGATAAACAGGTAAGTAAATCAACCCTGCTAATCAGCAACATGTATTCTTGTTTTTCAAAGTGCCAAGTTTTGGAGCACAACCACATTAAGTGGAAGACTGCCAAAGTAAGCTGTAAATATAGAAACATAAATATTTAAGTCACTAAGTATGAAATGCCTGATTTTGAATTAAAAGTGTAGTTTATTATATCTCAAACAGGAAGCAGTACAATTAATCAAAGAAAGTGCCTGAACCAGGGCTGGGGAGGCTTTTCATGTTGGAAGGCTGAATTAATTTAGCTGTAATCAAATAAGGCCACATTCAAGAAATTTCAATTAGATATACTTAAAAGCGTACATTATTTTGTAAAAATCTAACTACTATACTTAACAATTTCAAAAAATGAAAACAATTTGTTAATTTCAAAGTTAACTAACTCTTTTAATGACTTTGTTGTGTCTGCTTTTTGTTGGAAAGTATTTGAATATTTGGTTGCAGCATGGAGGTCTGCAGTTTCAGTTGATCCTCTAGATGAGTATCAGTCATTTGTGACCTTAAGGGCAACTTGATTTGGGTTAGGTAGGAGAATGTAGATACTCAGCAATAAATGGTGGAAAAGCAAGAAAGCATTTTTCAGGCATATTGCCTTAAGCATGGGTATTCTGTATTTTTCCATATTTCAATTGGATCTTTCTTAGCATCAAACAATGACTTTAAAACGTCACCTACTGAGAGCTCAATCAAGTCCATCTATAGTTTTTTAGGTGCCTTAGTGATATCAACTAGGTGAGGCTGAAATGCTAATTTGAATGTGATGTCATGATTCTCAGTCAGTGAATCTTTCATTGTTTTCTCCAATTAATACATCTATAACAGTTGTGTATTCTTCAAATGATTCACATATACTATCCTGCTCATTAATGACCTTTGCTAACTGGGGAAAATATTCATTCAAAATTTTCTTTTGAAAAAGTGTTTTGAAAAAAGATTGCTTTTTTCAAAATGCTTGGATTTTTTGCCACATATC
>NW_012148363.1:2937735-2940346 GCF_000956105.1 Propithecus coquereli | reverse complement strand
AAAAAAAAAAAAAAAAAAAATCAAACAACCCCATTAAAACATAGGCAAAAGACATGAAGAGAAGTTTTTCAAAAGACGATAGAAAAATGGCTAATAAACATGAAAAAATGTTCAATGTCAGTAATCATCAGAGAATTGCAAATCAAAGCCACAGTGAGATATCACCTAACCCTAGTGAGAATGGTTTCTATCAAAAATTCTCAAAACAATAGATGCCAGCATGGATAAGTATCCAAGAAAGGAACACTTATACACTGTTGGTGGGACTGCAAACTAATGCAACCTCTATGGAAAACAGTATGGAGATTCCTCAAAGAACTAACAGCAGACCTACCATTTGATCCAACAAACCCACTACGTGGTATTTATGCAGAGGAAAAAAAGTTATTTTATCAAAAAGACACTTGCACTAGAGTGTGTATTACAGCACAATTCACAATCACAAAGACATGGAATCAACCCAAGTGCCCATCAATTCATGAATGGATTAATAAAATATGGTATATGTATACCATGGAGTACTGCTTAACCATAAAAAAACGAGTTAATACCTTTTGCAACAATGTGGATGAAACTGGAGACCATTCTCCCAAGTGAAGTACCACAAGAAAGAACAAACAAATACCACATGTACTCACTGTTAGATTGGAATGAGCTTATCAGCACTCATGTGCACAGATGGATGTAAAACTCAATGGAAATCATGCAGGTGGAAGGGTGGAGGAGGGGAGGGGTGAAATTATACCTAAGGGGTACAGTGTACACTATCTGGGTGATGGGCACACTTTGACTCAAGCAGTACAAAAGTAATCCATGTAATCAAAACATTTGTATCTCTGTAATATTCTGAAGTTTAAAAAAATAAGAAATGTACCTAACTAATGAACACCGTAATCTAGCAAAGAGGATTTTTTTCTTGCATTACTGCAAGTCATAAACATTGTCAGACTTTCTAGTACTACATAACTAGGGTTCCCTTTTTTTTTCAGTTCCAGTAATGTTCTCTTCATTGTCTTTCAAGCATTCATGAACGATCTCCGCAAAGCTCTTCCAGCTCTCACTAACAGTCTCCTTGAGGCCATTGTAGCTTCTTTCTATCTAGTCCCAATGCCAGTGCCACCAGCTGTAGATGTTCGTATTGGAGCACCTTACTCCTGGGCACAAATACTGTTCCAGGTATCTGTTGCTCTGTAACAAAGTACCCAAGCTTAGTGGCTTGAAACAACAATCATTTACTTAAATCACAATTTTGTAGGTCAGGAATTAGGACAGGCCTTAGCTAGCTAGATGATTCTTCTGCTCTATGTGCCGGGATCACTTAGTGGTCTTGACCTAATGGGGAGGCTTTTCTGGAGGGTCCAAGTCAGCTTCATTTACATGCTTGGTACCTCGGAAGGGACGCTAGGATCACTGGACTAAATTGAGCCCATTTTCTTCTTCATGCGGTCTCAGACCTCTCCCCACCCCCACACGTGGTTTTTCTTGAAGGGTAGTCAGATTTCTTACATGGTGGAGTCATAAACTGACAGTTTTTAAGAAGAATTGGCCTCAAATTGGCATAGATTCACTTCCACTTCTATTGGTCAGTAGCAGTCAGGCCAGATTCAAAAGAAGAGGAAATACAGCCATTCTTGAGGGAAGGAGTATTGAAGAATTTACAGCTCCTCATCTTATTCTTCCCTCAATGTTTATTTGCATAATCTGAGGTTTCACTATGAGTCACACATATAAATTCCCAAAAGGCTTGCACCCATGGTCTTAGCAGCTTTTAATTTTGGGAGTTTGCATATCCAACATAAAAATCATTTTAAAAAATACAGTCATGCACAGCATAAAAATGTCGTCATCAACAATGGACTGCATATTCCACGGTAGTCTCATAAGATTATAATGGAGTTGAAAAATTCCTAAAACCTAGTGATGTCATAGCTGTCACGACATCTTAGCACAACATATTACATGTTTGGTGATGTTGATCTAAACAAACCTATTACACTGCCGGTCATGTAAAAGTATAGCACATACAATCATGCATAGTATGTAATACTTGATAATAATAAATCACTATGTTATTGGTTTATGTGTTTATTATTCTATAGTTTCATTATTATTTTAGAGTACACATCTACTTATAAAAAAGGTTAACTATAAAATAACTTCGGGCAAGTCCTTCAGGTGGGGTTCAAGAAGAAAGAAATGTTATTACACGAGGTGGCAGCTCCATGTGTGCTGTTACCTCTGAAGCCCTTCCAACGCGACAGATGTGGAAACAGAAGAAAGTAATATCGATGATCTTGATCCTGCGCAGGCCTAGGCCAACGTGTGTGCTTGTGTCTTAGTTTTTAACAAAAAATTTGTAAAGTAAAAAAAAAAAAATTAAAATCTTAAAAACAGAAAAGGCTTATAGGGATACAAAGAAAGAAAATGTTTTTATACAGCTGTACAATGTGTTTGTGTTTTAAGGTAAGTGTTATTACAAAAGAATCAAACAGTTTAAAAAACTTAAAAGTTCATAGAGAAAGAAAATGTTTTTATACAGCTGTACAATGTGTATGTGTTTTAAGGTAAGTGTTATTACAAAAGAATCAAACAGTTTAAAAAACTTAAAAGT
>NW_012148363.1:2932398-2933186 GCF_000956105.1 Propithecus coquereli | reverse complement strand
TCAGTTTTATTGGACTAAAATTAATGTGTCATCAGGGTTACTTCCTTCTGCAGGATCTAGGGGAGAATCGGTTTCTTGCTTCTTCCACTTTGTAGAGGCAACCCTCGGCCCTTTCAGTCTCTACTTCCAACATCACGTTGCCTTATAATTGCTAAATCACTCATAAGTTAGCATAAATGCTTTTGTATTGATCTCTCTTTGCTGGGAAACCCAAGCGAAGGTAATCATTGTGAGTTGAAAAGCTATGGAAAAATCAGGAAAAAAAAAAAAACCCCACTGACTTGAATCATTCTTTCTTGTAGGCTTCATAGTTACTCTATTCTCAAAGTTTGGGTGGTTAAAGGAGTTAAAAACGCCAAAGTTCCTAATACAAATTAAATTTAGCAAGAGTAATAACTTTACTATTGAGCTTGGGTGCTATTGTAAGTTCAGTTTGGTTATCTAAAGTTTTGGCTTAAAATGTAAATAAGGAAAAAACCTATTTGGGAATGTCCTGTAAACTTAATTGTTTTTAATATATGAAAAATTGGAGTATCAGAATGTTTACTCCATGAACTGTGATGGCTCTCGCTTGCCATTTAAATATCTTGGCCTTGACAATATTTGTTTGTTATAGTGTATTAGGAACGAGCATTGGAAAACAGGAGGTAAAATTGAAGACTGTCAGAAAGCTGTGACATAGATGAAAAAAACGTGACTAAGCTTGTGACTGATAGAGAAATTTTGGGAAGGGTCATGACATTGATTTTTTTGACTGTGGCTTTGGAGTTGTAATGAAGATTATAATA
>NW_012148363.1:2930755-2932348 GCF_000956105.1 Propithecus coquereli | reverse complement strand
TCCCCTCCAAGAAATGAAATAAAAATATCATTATAATGCAAGATGTAGAGAGACTGGTATAGAGAAATGTAGAGCTGAAGAGTCATCATGTAGGTAAAAGGAGAAGAGGTTAGAAAATTTCCAGACACATAGGTTAGGAAGATGTGAAAGGGAATACTGAAAGTTTATGTGTTTTGTGGTCTGGCAGAGGTATCTTTTGCCCCATTTGTCTTCTCAACATCACACATTATTAGCAGTTATTAAGAATCCATAGAAATGCCTTATTTTTCCTGTTCAGCTGTCCATTCAAAAGGAGAGTGATACCAAGTCTTATTGCATTTAAACATTTTTACAAATGAGTAACAGAATAGGATATCAATCTCTAATTAAGAAGATTTTACTCTTCTGTTTGTGGATACATCTTCACCCATGTGGAAGATAAGTTCCCTCCGGTATAGGCCTCTATCTGATTCTTCCTCTTTCTCAACTTGCAACTTCTGCCCTCTGTTGGCTCATTCTGCTCAGTTCAAGTCTCCACCACTAAGTGAGTATATTCCTTGAATCCTTCATCTTTATTGTATGCTTTCACATCCCAGCTATGCTGCTTTAAAAGTAGTTTGTGAGACTTTTGGTTTCTGGACAGCATGTAAAAAGCTTGGAATCCACCACTCCATTTTAATGACAACTAAAAGACTAAATAAATTAAAAAATCAACAACTCTTCCTGGATCTGGCAGGGAAGTGAGGCAACAGGGCAGAATGGTATCTCAAAAATTGGAGAGAGAGACAGATATGTGGGCACAGAGAATCACAATTCACAGGAGCGGAAACGCTTGAGCAATAACCTCCATGGGGAACCAGAGTCAGGGCAGGAAAACCAGAACTGTAATTGACAAGTGGATAGAAATTCAGAGTAGATAAGTCTGAGAGATATAAACTCCAGGGTGATCCAGTTATTGGGGGGGCCCACATTTTCATGAGTTTTACCATCAAGAGCTCTACCAACTTCTCACAGTGAATATTGGAGAAAAATCCCCTCAGACTTCCAGCAGGGAGAGAGGAAAAGTAACCACTTTAAAATACACCAGAGAATTCTGTTTCAGTTCTACTTAAGATATTTTTCTGGAGCTTAAACTATTGGAGATTTTGTCAGAGCCTAACTAACCTGAGGGAAGGGAAATACCTAATTCTAGCCCATTTGCCATTCTGTAAAACCTAAGGGAGTGGGGAAAGAAAAAAACCAAAAACATTTGCGAAGTTCACAGCCCAGAGGCACAGGCTTACTAAAAGACTGAGGCATAAGGCAGGGCTTTTGGTGTGTCTGTCACCAGAGTAGTGTTCATTTCACCCAATAGGTAAGTTTTTATCCCTTGCCCTCCCACACTCCCCCTTCTTTGGTTTCCAACATCCTTTATATCTCATTGTGCCCATGTATACCTTTCCATGTAACAAAAATCATCTGTACCCCCTTAATATTTAGAAATTAAAAAATAAAATAAATTTTAAAGAAAGACTGAGACATAATCACAGGACTGTGGAATGCTTCCTTGTCCCCAACACCTTACTGCTACATGACTAGAGGCCTATTTAACATAGCTCTTTTTACCTGGAGCCT
>NW_012148363.1:2929114-2930705 GCF_000956105.1 Propithecus coquereli | reverse complement strand
AAAAAAAAAATTGAAAGATAATCACAAGCCAAACGTGTTTGAAAGACTGAGAATGTACTTCACAATAAAAATAAACCAATAAGTGTTAAAGTGAAATGTCAGAAATAAGCAACTAGCAAACTCAGTACTTCCGGAAATTGGACATTTCATACTTAATAACTTAATAGGTTATATACTATTTAAAAGCAGTGTGGTACAATTTTTGAAAGTCATTTATATCTTCAGATTCATTTATAATATGAATATAGGGATAGCATTTTGGAAGGTTCCTAATCTGTCTCCTGTTTACTGAATGTAAACGATAAATGTGAATGTTTCTGGAGAACTTTCTCCATTCTCACTGCATGAGTTTTAAGTGTTATTAACACATTAAAAATTGTAGGTCTCCCACCACATAAGATTGTTTTATTATTGCAAACTTTGCAATCAGTGAAACTTAGTAAATATCTTCTAAGGCAGCAGAATTGGTTTAGTATACTATAAATGCTTATCATTGTCTCTAGAATATTTTATGTTTGCTTTCTTCACATACTGATAAGATATAACTTTTCTCAACACATATTATTGATTTTAAAGTATGAATCATAGATTATGAGCTCTGAAAAGTACCTTAGAAGTTATCTATTCTGTATCCTTGTCTCCATATAGGTCCACCCCAGCCTACACTGGGTAACGTACATTGATTCAATTTTTAAAGACCTTTGCAGGAAGAGAGTACTTCAGTTTTCATCTGTAGCACATTTCAGTGTTTAATAACCCATAAGGCTTAGGATTTCTTCCCTTATATCCATCCTAAATTACCGATGGCACATAGATTTAGAGTCAATCTTAAGTAACTAGAATAAATTACCTCTCCTATAAAAATAGACACCCACTCTGAATTTGAAAAAGTGTTGTCTGTATGAAATAAACTGAAAACATTGCTGCTTAGGGATGGAGTATGAGATCTCCAATCAAGTGTCCCAACTCCACAAAGTGCTTGTGCTGCAGTAAGCTGGGCCACTGTCATCCAGTGGTCTTTGTGCAGCTCTCCAGGACACTTGTGAGCAGGGTAAACACCAGAGCCAAAACAGAAAGCAAAGGCTCAACCATGAACAGGAGGCAGACAAATTGTGGTCACGCTGTCTGGGTGATGAGTTATGCACACAGGAAGGCATCCCACACTGATCTCGGCAACCACACTATGCCTAAGCACATGAGGACAAGCTGAGCCAAGGTCCCTGTGCATGCTAGTGCTTTTGTGAGCTAGAAGGGATTTCACCAACAGAGATTCTTTTTCCAGGAGTATTTTTTATAATACTACTGTGTTATCTGTGACTGCACAACTTATCTTTAGGTGAAAGTCTTTTTCTTGTCCTCTATTTTGTCTTATGTCTGACCTTGGCATCTGATAAGTTCTGAAGAAAGAAAGTCAAGAGTTAATGTGAACAGTCATCATACTCTAGTGATGGAAGAAGGTGGTGGTTAAAAAATAAGCTACTCTTTTATACTTCTGGATAGAGCTGGAACGCATTCTACTAAGTGAGGTATCCCAAGAATGGAAAGACAAGCACCACATGTACTCACCATCAAATCGGTATTAACTGATCAA
>NW_012148363.1:2917018-2922990 GCF_000956105.1 Propithecus coquereli | reverse complement strand
CAGGAGGTAAAATTGAAGACTGTCAGAAAGCTGTGACATAGATGAAAAAAATGTGACTAAGCTTGTGACTGATAGAGAAATTTTGGGAAGGGTCATGACATTGATTTTTTTGACTGTGGCTTTGGAGTTGTAATGAAGATTATAATAAAATGTATAATATTCACAATGTTTTATGTGTGAAGGGATAAGAAGGAAATGTTCAGAGAGGAGAAAATGTCAAAATCTGGAGAAGTTATGAATTAATAGAACGGAGAGCATTGTTCCTTGTGAGATGTGCTATTTCAGCATTAGCAGGATGAAGTGAGAGAATATAAGCCAGGAGCTCATCATTGAAAGGGGGAAACATAATAACAGGTTTTTGTGTTAATTTATGTATACATTACAGGTAAATTTTATAGGAAGGAAGAGGAGTAAGAAAGAAAATAGCAGGAGGATGAGGGAAGGACAAAGAGGAAGAGGAGAATGAAAAGAAAGACAGCAGTAGCAGCAGCTGCAGCATTGACAACAAAAACAAGAACAAAAACAAGAGCAAGAACAAGCACAAGAAGGCCCTGATAGCAAGCTGAGTTGCTTTGATGATGTGGCTCTAGAGAAGTCGAATAAATAGCAGCCCTGGAGGCAGGAGACTTGGTAGCACAGTTAATACCCCAGCAGAGTTGAGAAGTAGCAGCTGTGGCAATGGCTCCCCCTAGGGGCAAGGCTTCCTTCAAATAAAGATCAACACTTGCAGACAGCTTAATGTTAGCTAAGGGTGGAACTAGGTGCTATACATATTCATCAAGTCATTTAATAGCTATAACAAACCCATGAGATAGTTAAAATTATTGTACTTATTTTACCAATGAGGAAATTTGGTAACTAAGACATTAAGTAATTTACTAAAGCTTGTAAGTTTCAGAGCTGGGATTTAAACTGAAGCAGAGAGGAACAATGGTCAGCAACATAGCAGAGTAGGAGATCCCAGCCTTTGTCCCTCTGCAAAAAATAATAATAAGACATATTTCCATGAACAAAAATAGCTCTGGGAGAGTGCAAGAGTCTAATTACAAAGCTGCAACAACACAGTTATGAAAAAAAAAAAGCAAGAATTACCCACACAGAAGAGTGGGAAGGAGAGTTTCATTTCGCCTGTATCAGCCCATTCCCCAGGCCTGCACAGCTCAGTGTCCAAAGGAATTTCTTCAGTGTGCAAGTTGCTTTTATAGGAGAAAAGAAAAGCAGGACGAATAAAGAGCTTCTCCAGCCTTTGGGGGCACTTCCCATTGACCAGCTTTAATTTCATCCCACCCAGTTAACTGGAGAGATCAACATAGCGAAGATGTCTGGATATGGCGGGGAACAAGAGGGAGGGAAGTGGCTATCAGTATCATCCATGCAGTGGGAGCCACTGCAGTCCCAATGACCTGCTCTGCAGAGGATCTCCATAGCCTTTACCATTAAGGACCTCTACAGCCACCATGGAACTTTGTAGCTTTTTATAGTCCTATAGTTGTTCATCTTCACAGACCCCAGCTGCCTGAGCTCCCAGCTCTAATGCTAGAAACACTCTAGGCAGTACCATTGCAGGTGCCCCAGCCCTAGGACCCACTGCAGCCATCACACATGTGTCTGCAACCAGCTTTAGCTCCTATAGCCAACTCTGCCATTCTCCCTGCAGCATATGCACCCATGGCTGACCCTGCAGCCAAGCACATCCATATAGCACATGTCAGCCTCACTGCCAGTCCCTTCTACCACACTCATGCATACTGCCTGCCCTAATATCCACGGCTGTATGTGCACATATAGCCAGCCCCGAAACCTGGTGCTAGCCTCCATTGCTATGCATGCACCCACGGCTGGTCCCTGTAGCTGCTTGAATGGACACTGTTAGCCTTGGCACCTGCAGATATTCATGAATACGTGACCATTTCCAACCCGTGTTGATGGCCAGACCCTGCCACCAAGAGTGTGCACACCACTAATCCAAGCCCCATGTGCTTCAGCCCCTGTTTAACAAGACAAGATCAATGCTAAACCAAAAGCTCCACTGAGGACACATAGCCACCACAGACACCCACAGTTCTCACCCCCCAATGACTACATGGTTGCTGCTGTTGCAGACTGACCCCAGCTGCCTGATCCACTGAAACACCATGCCACACTTGGTGTCCCATGACAGTAGACTCAGTGCCACTACACACTTGAGTGTGCCCCCTCTGTCAACAACCCTAGGAACTCCACCCTGCCCTTGCCATCACTGCAGGTGATGTAGGTCTTTCCTTACTGAAACCAGTCCATAAAGTCTGGAAGAGGTGATGGCTTGTTTACATGCACAAACACCTATGCAAGGCTACGAGGATCACAAAGACTGGGGAAATATGACACTACCAAAGGGACAAAATAAATTTTCAGTGACTGATCCCAGAGAAATGGAGATCCATGGATTGCCTAACAAAGAATTCAAAACAGTTGTTCCAAAGAGGCTCAGTGAGCTACAGATAAACAATTTAACAAAATCAGGATAATAATACAAGAACAAAATGAGAAGATAAACAAAGAGATAGAAAAAATAAAAAAAGAATCAAATAGAAATTCTGGAGCTGAAGAATACCATTGTATTCTGTCATTACAGAAAAAATGCATTAAAGAGCTACAGCAGCAGACTCAGTCAAGCAGAATAAATAATCAGAAAACTCAAATACAAATTGTTTGAAATTATCCAACCTGAGAGGATAAAAGGAAAGAAGAATAAAAAAGTATGATGAAAACCTAAAAAAGATTTATGGAACACCATTAAGAGAACCAAAATATACATTGTGGACATCCAGGAGGAGAAGTAAGAGAGAAATAAGCATAAAGCTAATTAAAAAAAAAAACAAAAAAACTTACCAAGTCTGGGGGGAGAAATATACATCCAGACTCAAGATGCCCATAGGACCCCAAAGAGGTTGAACATGCAGAGTTCAACCTTGAGACACATTATAATTAAACTGTCAAAAGTCAAAGAACAAGAGAATTTTGAAAGCAGCAATAGAAAAGCAAACATATAACCAAATACAGAATAATAATACAGGTAAAAGAAATATATAACCAAATACAGAATAATATAACACTTTAATGATGGTGCACAAATTACCTGTAAGACTAATATAAATGTTAAAAGATAAAATTATTAAAAATAACTATAATTATAAAAATCATAAAATTTTGGTGACAAATTTTACATAAAAAAGTAAACTCTGACTTCAAGAATACATAGTATATATGTGAGATGGGTAAAAGTGTAGAATTTTTTTATACAATTTAACTTTAGTTGTTATCAGTTAAAATAGAGGGCTATAATTACCAGAAAGTTTATATAAGCCTCCACAAAGGAAAATCCTATAATTTATACACAAAGGAGAAAGAGAAAGTAACCAAACCAACAAATACATTGAATACAAAATAAAACCCATCAAATAATAAAATAAGACAGAAAAAGCGAAAGAAACAAAAATGCTGCAAAACAGACAGAAAACAATTTTAAAAATAGCAATAGTAAGATTTATCAATAATTGGTTTAGATATAAATTCACTAAACTCTCCAATCAAAAGGCACAGAGTACCTGACGACATTTTTAAAAAAGCAAGATGCACTGATATATTTTCTACAAGAAAACATTTCTGCACTTCTGATAAAAGGGCATACATAAGGAGAAAGTGAAGGGATGGAAAAAGATATTTCATTCAAATGGTAACCAAAAGAAAGCAGAGGTATTTATATCCATATTATATAAAATAGATATTAAGTCAAAACTGTCACAAGAGACAGTCATTTTATAATGATAAAAATTTCAATTTAACAGGAAAATATAACAATTTTAAATATATGCACATCTAACATCTGAGCACCTAAATATGTAAAACAAATGTTGACAGGATCTGAAAGGAGAAATTGACAGCATAATAATAGTATGCAGCTTCAATACTCCACCTTCAATAATGGATAGGATATCAAAATAGAAAATCAGTGAGGAATCAGCAAACTCAAGCTTTAAAGACCAAATGTGTTAGTGTTTAAACACCAAATGTACCTAACAGACACAGAACATTCCACCCAGCAGCAGTTAGAATGCATATTCTTCTCAAGCTCACATGAAACCTTCTCCAGAAAAAATCACTTGTTGGGTCACAAAACAAGTCTTAACAAATTTAAGAAGATTAAAATCATACCAAGTATCTTCTCAGACCAAAATGGAATAAAACCAGAAATAAAAATTAGAAAACAACCAGGAAAATTCACATATACATGGAAACTAAGCATAAAACTATCTTGAACAATCATTGGCAAAGGAAAAAAAAAATCAAAAGAATATTTTTAAAATGCCTTGAGGCGAATAAAAATTTAAAGAAACAAAAAAACTTACCAAAACTTATGCAATGCAGCAAAAGCATTATTAAGAGTTTATAGCCATTAACTGCTAACATTTAAAAGAGAGCAGATCTTTATCAAACAATATAACTTTACAGATCAAAGAACTAAAAACAAGAATAAGCAAAAAGTCAGCAAAGGAAGGAAATAAAAATTAGACAAAAAATAAACAAAATAGGAAATAGAAAAACAATAGAAAAAATCAACAAAACCAAAAGTTGTTTTTTTGAAAAGATAAATAAAATTGACAAAGACTTAGCTAAGAAAAAAAGAGAAAAGACTCGAAATCAGAAATGAAATAGGAGACATTACTATGAATGGCACAAATATAAAAAGGATCATAAGGGACTATTATAAACAATTATATGCCAACAAATTGGATGATCTCAGTAAATAAATAAATTCCTAGAAACATACAATCAGCCAAGACTGCATCAAGAAGAAATAAAATGCCTGAACGAACCAATAACAAACAAGGAGATTCAATCTGTTATCAAAAACTTTACAACAACAACAAAAAAAGCCCAGGACCAGATGGCTTCACGAGTAAATTCTACCAAACATTGAAAGAAGAACTAATAACAATCCTTTTAAAACTCTTCCAAAAAATACAAGAAGAAACACTCTAAAATTTATTTTAAGTGGCTTGATTCCAAAGCCAGACAAAGAAAATGCAAGAAGAAAAGACTATAAGCCAATATTCCTGAACAAAGCTGGAGGCATCACACTACCTGATCTCAAAATCTACTACATATTAAGTTATAGAAACCAAAACAGCACAGTAGTGGCACAAAAACAGATATATAAACCAATGAAGAGAACAGAGGGCTGAGAAATAAATCCATGCATTTATAGTCAACTGATCTTTGACAAATTTGTCAAGAACACATAGTGGAGAAAGGTGTCTCTTTAAGAAATGGTGTTGGGACAAGTGGATATCCACATGCAGAAGAATAAAAGTGGACTTTTATTTCACCCCCTGCCTTGCACAAAAATAAACTCAAAATGCATCAAAGACTTTAATGTAAAACTTGAAACTATAAAAACTTTTAGAAGAAAACAGGGGGAAAAACCATCTTCACATTTTGTCTTGGCAATAATTTTCTGGTTATTACACCACAAGCACAGGCAACAAAAGCAAAAATAGATAAGTGGGATTACATCAAGCTAAAAATCTCTGGATAGCAAAGGAAACAAACAGCAAAATGAAAAGGCAACCTATGAAATGGGAAAAATATTTTCAAAGCATATATCTGATAAGGAGTTAGCATGTAAAATATATAAAGAAAGTATACAATGCAATAGCAAAAAATAGGGAGAGGACCTAAGTAGATACTTCTCAAAAGAAAAAATTCAGATAGTCAACAGGCATAGCAGAAGGTACTCAATATCTCTAATCATTAGGGAAATACAAACTAAAAACAAATAGAGATATTACCTCACACCTATTAGGATGGCTATTATCAAAAAGACAAAAGATAACAAGTATTGGAGAGGATGTGAACAAAAGGGAACCCTTATATGCTACCGGTGGGAATGTGAATTGGTGCAGCCATTATGGGAAACAGTATAAAGGTTC
>NW_012148363.1:2912929-2915293 GCF_000956105.1 Propithecus coquereli | reverse complement strand
ACAAGACATTTCCCAAAGATTGGGGCATTAGTATACCCCACTCAGGGGATCAGAGCCCAACAGAAAGGCATCAGAATACCTTGATAATTGGCTCCTCCATGCCAACTATAATCAACAACAGAAAGGGTAACCCCATAGCTCAACACAGTGCCTTCTATCTCAAACTATTAAAGGGCAGCAGAGTCACACACACAAGAGGGATTCACCCTGGGAGCTTAAGCAAGGGGACCAAACTCACTAATCTCCTTTGGCAAGGGGTGAAGACAACAGGTCAAATGTAACCCAACTGTCTAAAACACCTCTAAGGCAATACAGGACCAGCACACTTAACCCCAGCACTGTCAGGGAATGTCCCTTTGGGGACTTGGAGATAAGACCATAAACTAGCCCCAGCACCCCCAGTTCTCAACAAAGTAGTCTGATGAGAAAGAATCAATGAAAGAATGCAGGAAACATGAAAGATCAGAGAGAAAAGTCACCCCCAAAAGAAAACATTCAATCTCCATCAATGGATATCAACTTACACGATTTGATTAAATTGACAGAGGAAGAATACCGAATATGGATTCTACGAAAACTCAATGGAATTGAAGAGAAAATAGAAATCCAATACAAAAATGCCACAAGAATAATACAGGAAATGAATGAAAAATTCTCTAAAAATTCTCTAAAAATTCTCTAATGAATGAAATACTATGAAAAAGCCAAACAGAAATTCTGGAAATGAAAGATGCATTTAAGGAGCTACAAAACACAGTGGAAAGCCTCAAGAATAGAATGGATCATGCAGAGGAAAGAATCTCAGAGCTTGAAGATAATGCCTATGTGCTAAACAAATCAGATGAAGAAATAGAACACAGAAATAACAGATAAGAACAAAACATACAAGAAATGTGGGATTATGTAAAGAAGCCAGATATAAGAATCATAGGCATCCCAGAGAGAAAAGAAGAAAATACACAAGGACTGGAAATTTATTTCATGGAATACCGGAAGAAAATATGCCTGGCCTGGCCAGAAATCTAGATATCCAGATACAAGAAACACATAGAACTCCTGGGAAACTCAACGTGAAAAGGCAATCACCATGTCACGGAGTTATTAGGCTAACCAAAGTAAACATGAAAGAAGCAATCCTTTGAGCAGTAAGACGAAAACAGCAGATAACTTACAAAGGAAACCTATCAGACTAACTGCAGACTTCTCAACTGAAACTTTACAAGTCAGAAGGGACTGGGGACCTACCCTCAATCTTCTAAAACAGAATAATGGCCAACCTAGAATTCTCTACCCAGCAAAACTAAGCTTCATCTCTGAGAGAGAAATAAAGACCTTCCCAGACAAGCAATCACTGATGGAATTTGTGAAGACCAGACCTGCCCTACAAAAAATATTCAGACCTGTATTATACACTGAACAGCACAATAGACATTCACCAAAGTAAAATCACTCAAGAGTTAAAGTCCAGAACCTGGATTCCATGATGGCTCAAGGAGTAAAAACAAAACAATAGGAATTCACCCAAAAATATGAATGGAAATCTACTCCAAATATCAATCCTCTCAATAAATGTGAATGGCCTAAATTGTCCTCTGAAGAGACACAGACTGGCAGAGTGGATAAAAATCCACAAGCCAAGTATCTGCTGCCTATAGGAAACACATCTAACCCGCAAAGATGCTTTGAGGCTCAAAGTCAAGAGATGGAAAACAACCCTCCAGGCAAATGGAAGCCAAAGGAAAGTGGGGGTAGCTATACTTATTTTAGATAACATAAGCTTTAAAATAGCAAAAGTAAGGAAGGACAAAGATGGCCACTATATAATGGTGAAAGGAAAAATTCAACAAGAAGACTTAAAAATTCTTAATATTTATGCATCCAACTCAGGAACACCCAGATACATAAAGCAAACCCTGTTTGATCTAAATAGCATAATAAACAGTAATGCCATAGTAGCTGGGGATTTCAATACCCCACTAACTGAACAGGACAGATCTTCCAAACAGAAAATAAGCAAATAAATAATGAACTTAAACAGAGTTCTAGAACACAAGGGTCTAACAGACATCTACAGAACATTCCATCCAAATAAAACTGAATATACATTCTTCTCATCAGCCCATGAAACTTTCTCCAAAATTGATCACATACTAGGCCACAAATCAGACCTCAACAAGTTCAAAAAAATAGAAATTGTACCATTTATCTTATCAGATCAGATCACAGTCATATAAAATTAGAGTTCAATTCCAACAGAAACACCATTTCACAAAGTCATGGAAATTAAACAATCTATTGTTGAATGACTATTGGGTCAAGGAGGAGAATCAGAGGGAAATCAAAAGATTCTTCAAACTAAATTGT
>NW_012148363.1:2906584-2912589 GCF_000956105.1 Propithecus coquereli | reverse complement strand
TTGTCTTGGCAATAATTTTCTGGTTATTACACCACAAGCACAGGCAACAAAAGCAAAAATAGATAAGTGGGATTACATCAAGCTAAAAATCTCTGGATAGCAAAGGAAACAAACAGCAAAATGAAAAGGCAACCTATGAAATGGGAAAAATATTTTCAAAGCATATATCTGATAAGGAGTTAGCATGTAAAATATATAAAGAAAGTATACAATGCAATAGCAAAAAATAGGGAGAGGACCTAAGTAGATACTTCTCAAAAGAAAAAATTCAGATAGTCAACAGGCATAGCAGAAGGTACTCAATATCTCTAATCATTAGGGAAATACAAACTAAAAACAAATAGAGATATTACCTCACACCTATTAGGATGGCTATTATCAAAAAGATAAAAGATAACAAGTATTGGAGAGGATGTGAACAAAAGGGAACCCTTATATGCTACCGGTGGGAATGTGAATTGGTGCAGCCATTATGGGAAACAGTATAGAGGTTCCTCAAAAAATTAAAAATAGAACTACCAGAAATCCAACTATAAGGTATATATCCAAAGAAATTCGAAACAAGATTTGAAGAGATATGCACACTCCTATTTATGTAGTAGCATTATTCACAATAGCCAAGATATGAAACAACTTAAATGTTTTTCAATGGATGAATGAATAAAAAAAATGATATACACAGGAGGTAAAAATGGTGGATCAGTGGTGACCTCCTGGCTCTCTACTCCCAGAGTAGGAGGTGAAGAACGCATACAGCTACACATGAGTGGATCACTCTCTCCCAAGAACATCATCGCGGATCTGCAGAGAAGCATCACGGGGCAAAGCAGCACTGGAAAAAAAAAAAGAAGTGAATGGGAGAATCCACCACAGTCTGGAGAGTGCCAGATATACAATAGGGAATAGAGCATGGGATGGCTGTGCCCACCAGTTAGCCAGGGCAGAGTGATCTGACCCACAGGAGGATGACTCCTCCACTGACCTCCACATCCACTCAGGCAGGGAAGCACCTGAAGTTATTGCAAAGTTGTGGCATGGGATGACAGGCTATGTGGAGAAGAGACCGTAGCAGGAAATATTTTGAACTCCTTGGTGCTTTGTGCTAGGACTGCACTGGGCAGGGAAGGGACTGGTTTGAGTGGACACTTCCTGGGATCGCAGGAGGGAGTTTGGAGACAGGCACCTAGCCTCTGGTGGTCAGCAGGACCAGAACAAAGGAGGTGAATGCCAAAAGGGAGACTCTGCCCCTGGAAACTGCAGAAGATCCAGCTGGCTCAGAGTGGGTGGGACAGAGAGAGCAGGACCCTCTACTGGGCTGACATGAGACAGCAGGACAGGGAAGCAGTGGGGGCAGCTGGCATCTCATTGAGACAGCCTGCCAAACCCAGCACCTACCGACCCCTGAGCAGTTACCTTCAGTGCTGGCTCTCTCTGGGTGGACAGCTGCCATTTGGGGGGTCCACAGCCAAGAGACGCTGTGGTGCATTGCGATTCTGGGCACCACCACTTGCCCAGCCTAGCAGGGTAAGCTCAGACAATGGGCTCAGGCAATGCCCCTGTCCCAGCCTGGCGACTTGACTTTCCAGCTGATGAGGCAGGTCCTGCCCTTGGAGGAGGGGAGAAACAAGAGAAGCTGCTTTCTGGGCTGAGAGGCCCCAGAGTCACAGGCAACACCCTTCCCCCATCCCGGGGGCCTGACTTATGTGCTGGCAGGGCAGGCCCTGCCCTTGTAGGTGCGGAGAAGTGAGAAAAGTAGCTTTCTCTGTATGACTGGTGTGAATCTGCAGGGCCTTCGTACTAAGCAATAGGGAGCAGCCTGTGGATTTGGTCCAGCGGGCTGGCTTTGATCATATGATAAGAACATAACACTACAGCTCGCTCTTGGCACCTGGGCTGCTGCCAACTTTGGGGTTTGTGGACTGGGAAGGAAAATCCTAGCTGGAGTCCTCAGCAATTGCACCAACTGAAATCCCCCACCAGGAGCTGCCTCGCAAGTATGGTGAAAGAGCCCTAAATAACATATTAACAGCTCTCCCATAGCAGTAGATCATGCAACCATAGAAGTATAAGCTCTCAGACTTGCAGACACCACTTTCCCTTACCCCACCTAAGGTGAGAACAGGGCTCAAGTAACCCTTGAGAGTTACAAGACATTTCCCAAAGATTGGGGCATTAGTATACCCCACTCAGGGGATCAGAGCCCAACAGAAAGGCATCAGAATACCTTGATAATTGGCTCCTCCATGCCAACTATAATCAACAACAGAAAGGGTAACCCCATAGCTCAACACAGTGCCTTCTATCTCAAACTATTAAAGGGCAGCAGAGTCACACACACAAGAGGGATTCACCCTGGGAGCTTAAGCAAGGGGACCAAACTCACTAATCTCCTTTGGCAAGGGGTGAAGACAACAGGTCAAATGTAACCCAACTGTCTAAAACACCTCTAAGGCAATACAGGACCAGCACACTTAACCCCAGCACTGTCAGGGAATGTCCCTTTGGGGACTTGGAGATAAGACCATAAACTAGCCCCAGCACCCCCAGTTCTCAACAAAGTAGTCTGATGAGAAAGAATCAATGAAAGAATGCAGGAAACATGAAAGATCAGAGAGAAAAGTCACCCCCAAAAGAAAACATTCAATCTCCATCAATGGATATCAACTTACACGATTTGATTAAATTGACAGAGGAAGAATACCGAATATAGATTCTACGAAAACTCAATGGAATTGAAGAGAAAATAGAAATCCAATACAAAAATGCCACAAGAATAATACAGGAAATGAATGAAAAATTCTCTAAAAATTCTCTAAAAATTCTCTAATGAATGAAATACTATGAAAAAGCCAAACAGAAATTCTGGAAATGAAAGATGCATTTAAGGAGCTACAAAACACAGTGGAAAGCCTCAAGAATAGAATGGATCATACAGAGGAAAGAATCTCAGAGCTTGAAGATAATGCCTATGTGCTAAACAAATCAGATGAAGAAATAGAACACAGAAATAACAGATAAGAACAAAACATACAAGAAATGTGGGATTATGTAAAGAAGCCAGATATAAGAATCATAGGCATCCCAGAGAGAAAAGAAGAAAATACACAAGGACTGGAAATTTATTTCATGGAATACCGGAAGAAAATATGCCTGGCCTGGCCAGAAATCTAGATATCCAGATACAAGAAACACATAGAACTCCTGGGAAACTCAACGTGAAAAGGCAATCACCATGTCACGGAGTTATTAGGCTAACCAAAGTAAACATGAAAGAAGCAATCCTTTGAGCAGTAAGACGAAAACAGCAGATAACTTACAAAGGAAACCTATCAGACTAACTGCAGACTTCTCAACTGAAACTTTACAAGTCAGAAGGGACTGGGGACCTACCCTCAATCTTCTAAAACAGAATAATGGCCAACCTAGAATTCTCTACCCAGCAAAACTAAGCTTCATCTCTGAGAGAGAAATAAAGACCTTCCCAGACAAGCAATCACTGATGGAATTTGTGAAGACCAGACCTGCCCTACAAAAAATATTCAGACCTGTATTATACACTGAACAGCACAATAGACATTCACCAAAGTAAAATCACTCAAGAGTTAAAGTCCAGAACCTGGATTCCATGAAGGCTCAAGGAGTAAAAACAAAACAATAGGAATTCACCCAAAAATATGAATGGAAATCTACTCCAAATATCAATCCTCTCAATAAATGTGAATGGCCTAAATTGTCCTCTGAAGAGACATAGACAGGCAGAGTGGATAAAAATCCACAAGCCAAGTATCTGCTGCCTATAGGAAACACATCTAACCCGCAAAGATGCTTTGAGGCTCAAAGTCAAGAGATGGAAAACAACCCTCCAGGCAAATGGAAGCCAAAGGAAAGTGGGGGTAGCTATACTTATTTTAGATAACATAAGCTTTAAAATAGCAAAAGTAAGGAAGGACAAAGATGGCCACTATATAATGGTGAAAGGAAAAATTCAACAAGAAGACTTAAAAATTCTTAATATTTATGCATCCAACTCAGGAACACCCAGATACATAAAGCAAACCCTGTTTGATCTAAATAGCATAATAAACAGTAATGCCATAGTAGCTGGGGATTTCAATACCCCACTAACTGAACAGGACAGATCTTCCAAACAGAAAATAAGCAAATAAATAATGAACTTAAACAGAGTTCTAGAACACAAGGGTCTAACAGACATCTACAGAACATTCCATCCAAATAAAACTGAATATACATTCTTCTCATCAGCCCATGAAACTTTCTCCAAAATTGATCACATACTAGGCCACAAATCAGACCTCAACAAGTTCAAAAAAATAGAAATTGTACCATTTATCTTATCAGATCAGATCACAGTCATATAAAATTAGAGTTCAATTCCAACAGAAACACCATTTCACAAAGTCATGGAAATTAAACAATCTATTGTTGAATGACTATTGGGTCAAGGAGGAGAATCAGAGGGAAATCAAAAGATTCTTCAAACTAAATTGTAACAGGGACACAAGTTATCAAAAGCATTGCTGAGAGGAAACCTAATAGCATTAAATGCTAACATTCAAAAAACAGAAAGCTAAAAAAATCAACAAACTAATAAACTGTCTCAAGGAACTGGAAAAGGAAGAGTGAATCAATTCCAAACCTAGCAGAAGAAAAGAAATAACTAAGATAAGAGCAGAACTAAATGAAATTTAGAATAAAAGAACTACATAGAAGATCAATAAAACCAAAAGCTGGTTTTCCAAAAAGATAAACAAAATTGACAGCCTCTTGCTAGATTGACAAGAACTAGAAAGGAAAGGACTCTAATAAACTCAATTAAAAATGAAAAAAGAGAGGTCACAACAGACATCATGGAAATATAAAACATCGTCTTTGAATATGATAGAAACACATATGCTCAAAAACTACATAACGTGGAGGAAATGGAAAAATTCTTGGAAACATACAACCTCCCTAAGTTCAACCAGGAGGAACTAGAACTCTTGAATAGACAAATATCAAGTGCAGAAATTGGAGCAGCAATTAAAAACATTCCAACAACGAAGAATCCCAGACCATATGGGTTCACACCCGAATTTTAACAAATATACAAAGAAGAACTCATACCTATACTCCAGAAATTATTCCACAATATTGAGAAGGATGGTATCCTGCCCAACTCATTCTATGAAGCCAATATCACCTTGATACCAAAGTCAGGAAAGGACACAACAAAAAAAGAAAACTACAGACAAATGTCCCTCATGAATATCGATGCAAAAATATTCAACAAAATCTTAGCAAAACGAATCCAACTGCACATCAAAAAAATAATTCACCATGACCAGGTAGGCTTTATACCAGAGATGGAAGGCTGGTTTAACATATGCAAATCTATAAATGCAATTCACCTCATAAATAAAAGCAAGAACAAAGACCATATGATTCTCTCAGTAGATGCAGAAAAAGCATTTGACAAAGTCCAGCACACCTTTATGATAAAAACTCTTAACAAAATAAGCATAGACGGGACATACCTTAAAATTATCAAGGCCATATATGATAAATCCACAGCCAATATCATACTGAATGGAGAAAAATTGAAATCATTCCCACTTAGAACTGGAACCAGACAAGTTTGCCCACTATCTCCTCTTCTATTCAACATAGTGCTGGAAGTCCCTGCTAGAGCAATTAGACAAGAGAGGTGAATTAAGGGTGTCCAAATGGGGGCAGAAGAAATCAAACTCTCACTCTGCTGATGATATGATATTATATCTAGAAAACCCCAAGGATTCAACCAAGAGACTCCTGGAATTGATAAATGAATTCAGTAAAATCTCAGGATGCAAAATCAACACACACAAATCAGAGGCATGAATAACACACAAACTGAAATTCAAATAAAAAACACAGTACTTTTTACAATAGCCTCAAAGAAAATTACATATTTAGGAATACATTTAATGAAAGAGGTGGGAGACATATACAGGAAGAACTATGAAACA
>NW_012148363.1:2900647-2904958 GCF_000956105.1 Propithecus coquereli | reverse complement strand
GGTGCTCACACGGTAGTATTATTCTTTAGGGATTGGGGGATTGAGGGTGGGTAAACTCACAACTAATGGATGCTGTGAGCATTGTAGGGGGGAAAGAGCATGCCTCAAATCATTGTTTGGATGTGGCAAAGTCATAACAGGTAACCAAAATGTTTGTACCCCTATAATATCCTGAAATTAAAAAAAAATGTAAATAACTGAGAAAAGTACAAACTAAATGGTATAAAACTCACTTAGAAAACCTTGTTATTTGCTTGAGCTTTCAGGTTATCAGAGAGCAAAATATTTACCTTGGGATATTGGCAGCTTTAATTGTTAAAGGTTTTAAATATGACTCTATTTGTTTCCCCATGACAGCCTGAGGCCTCTAGTCTTGCCACCTCTTCTACTCCTTGGGGGCCAAGGCTTGGGGAGGGGCTCAGCCCACTGTGTACTCTGGGTCTGTCAGTCAGAGAGGACACTTTACGGGCAGTTCTGGGCCGGCTGCAGCCAGCTGTGTTCCTTGAGAGTAGACTGAGGAACCTCCCTACCCCCACCACATGCCCCCAACAGCCCTTCCCTGACTGCCCCAGGGGCTGTGCTGTCTTCCTTTCCTTCTCCTCCTGTGTTTCAAAGTCTCCTTGAATTTCTGTTATACCAATGCAGTTCTTCGTTTCAATACTATTATATATGCCCTTCTTCTTATTTCCAATGATTTAGAACCTGAGCTGGCTGCAGGGAACAGGGGACTGGTCCACACCTTAATCTTCATGAATCTGGTAAACCACAGTTACATGACCTCTCATCTCTGAAACCTTCTTCTCTCCCCAAGGAGAGCCCACTGGCTTCTAAGCCAACCAGAGAGCCCAGATAAGAAGAATCTGCTGCCAGGCTAGTGCTGATTGACCTTGTCGTGGCTGTGAAAATCCCCCTCCCAAGGCCAAAGACAGAGGATCAGGCCACGGTGTTCCATTAACTCTGGCAAGTTTGTAAAATAAAATGTATCCTTGCTTTTTGGGTCTCACACCTACATTTTATGTATTTTATGGTAGTTCTGAAAGCAAAAGAACACAGAAGTCACTGCAACTCAGGGAGACAGGGCCACACTTCCTAGACTCATGGGCAAACCGTCTGTGCCCTAAGGATCGGCAATAGAGATTCTGGTAGCAAAATCTTTTTGGATGTTAACACTTGAAAGAACGTGGGTTCACATGAGACCTTGCAGTGTTGTATTTAATGTGGGGATTTGCAGGACAGTAATAAGACAGATGAATGAAGATTGGTGTGGAATGAAAGAAGGAAAACAGCATAAGACAAGGGCACAGCAGCCAGAATTCCTGCCCCAGCTACAATCAGCATCAAGACTGACAGTGTTTGTTCTGTAAAGACAGTCTGCATCAGTGAGGAAAGGTCTTCAGTGAGTGATCTCTACTGAGATGGCACCTGTGAGCACAGGAGCTGGCAGCGTGTGATCTGTACTGAGTCTGTGCCTAGGAGGAAAGGGGCCTGTAGGGTGGGGCTGGAAATGAGTGTCTGCACCTGTGAGGGCAGGGGTCACCAGTGATGGTCTTGTGCTGAGTATCATCACCTGTAAGGTCAGAGGACTTCCGTGTGGGGCCTGTACTGGGTGTCTGCACCTGTGAGGCAGGACCCTTCAGAGAAGGTCCTTTACTCAATGTCTGACCTGTGAGGACAGGGCCTTCAGTGTGGGGTCTGTACTAAATATCTGTTTCTCTGAGGGCTGTGGCCTTCAGGGTGGGTCTCTACTGATTGTCTGCTCTCGTAAAGTCGGGGAGCTTTGGTGAGAGTCCTGTACTCAGTGTCAACACCTGTAAGGTCAGTGGTCTTCAGGGTGGGGTTTCTGCTGATTCTCTGCACCTGTGAGGTCAGGGGCCCTCAGTCAGGGTCCTGTACTTGTTGTCTACATCTGTCAGGGCAGCGGCCTTCAGGGAGTGGACTGTACTGAGTGTCTACACCTGTGAAGCCTATGAGCTTAAGGGTGGGGCCTCTACTGATTGTCTGCACCTGTGAGATCAGGGGCCTTAGGGTGCAGCCTATACTGTCTGCACCTGTGAGGACAAGGGGCCATCAGTGTGGGGCCTGAATTGAGTGTCTGCACCTGGGAGGACGGGGACCTTCAGTTTGTGGTATGCACTGAGGGCCTCTACCCGTGAGGACAGAGCCTTCATTTGGGAACTTGACTGAGTGTGTGCACTTGTCTGTGCAGAGGCCATAAGTGAGGGTCCTGTACTTAGATTCTGTACCTGAGAGGGCAGGGCCCTTCGGTGAGAGTCCTGTACTCAGTGTCTGCCCCTGTGAGGGCGGGGGCCTGCGGTGAGGGTCCTGTACTGAGTATCTCCACCTGTGAGGACAAGGCCCACCAAAAGACTGATGTTACGGGGATGTGTTGATGAAGCCTAAAAAGATCAGTCAGCCTGTCACAGGGGGGTGTGAAGGAGTAGTGAGAATGATTTGTAGTGAAAAAAAAAAATGATATATCCAGCATATTTACATTATTTTCCTTGAATTTGTTTTTATCTTCATGTCTTTATGCTTCCTACCCATTTCATTGTTATTTGTTATATCTACATAGAATAAATACACTCTTTTTAGTATACAGTTTTATGAGTTTTAAAAAGTACCTAGACTCATGCAAGCACTATCACAGTCAAGATATAGAACATTCCAGCACCTCCCAAATTTTCCTCATGCCGTCCTTTTGCAGTCAGCTCTTCTCCGGATCCCCCTGCCTGGCATCCAATGATATATTTTCACTGCCTTGGAGTTTTGTCTCTTCCAGAATATCATATAAACGGAATCATGCAGTATATAGCCCTTTAAGTCTGGCTTATCTCACTTTTCAAGCATATTTGATACTCATCCACATTGTTGTGAGTATCAATAGCTCATCTGCTTTTAATTGCTGAGAAATATTTCATTGTGTGAACACATCGTGTTTTTTAAAAATCCAGTTGAAGGACACGAGGGTATTTCCAGTTTGAGGCAATTATGAATAAAGCTGCTATAAATTTTTACATTCAAGTTTTATGTGAATCTCACCTAGCAGTGAAATTTCTGGGTCATACAGCAAGTGATGTTGTACTTTGTAAAGTGACTGTAATATTTCGCATTCCCAATGAGCAATATTTGAGAGTTTAACTTGCTCCATGTCCTCACCAGTGCTTGGTATTGCTATTTTGTTTTCTTTTGCTTTGGCCATTCTAGTATCTGTAAAGTGATATTTAATTGTGATTTAAATTTATAATTCTTAATGAATAATGATGGGAGACTATTTTCATGTGCTTATTTTGCCATCCATATATCTTTTTTGTGGACCTGCCTTTTCAAAATTTTTGTCCGCATTTTAATTAGATTGCTTGTTTTTTTATTACTGTGATGGTTCTTTACATATTTGGAAAAAAGTCCCTTGTTGGATATGTTATTTACAAATATTTTTCTCCCAGTCTGAAACTTGCCTTTTTATTTTTTTAATCATGACTTTTAAAGAGCAAATGTTTATACAAAGGGAATTAATTATTAAAATAATAGAAATATAAAACAAATCGCAAGAGACAAGATTTTATAACATTGTACATGTTTGAAGCACTAGATGAAATGCATAATTTTCTAGAAAATAATACAATTCACCAAAATTGATCTTAGTATAAGGTTAGAACAATTATCATAGGAAAAACAGAAGTAGCTGCAAAGCTTCCAATAAAGAAGCACCAGGCCCACATGGTTTCGAGGGGGAATTCTAACAAACTTCTAAAGAGTAGAAAATTCCAATACTACTTTATTTGAAAACATAGAAAAAGAGGAAACATTTTAAATTCCATTTTATAATTTGCTCATTTTTCAGGTGCAGGGTTTGTGGAAGTATAGATGATACAAAATTGGTCTTGAGTTAAGAACTATAAAGCTAGGTGATAAGTACATGAAGGTTAATTATACTTTTCTCTGTGGTTTATAATGTCTGAAGTGTTGAAAAATTTGTTTTTTAGTAAATAAGGTCACAATTTCACAATGAATATAAAACATTTATGAGTACAAATGAAAATATAACACAGCAATAAACCTTTGTAAAACTATAAGAAATAAACATTAGCAAAAGACAGAATCTCACCATTAATAAGAGATATGAAAAAACATTGCAAGCTATGACAAGTTATTAAAATAAAAAATAATAAGTATAGGATAAATCTCACTAAATTTCATTTAAAAATAATAAAAACATTCTCTGACGATGAGACATTAAACTAGAATTAATTTTTTAAAGAGGGTGAGAAGTCTTTAACAACCAGAATTTTAAAACTTCCTTATAAACATCTC
>NW_012148363.1:2894771-2899167 GCF_000956105.1 Propithecus coquereli | reverse complement strand
TAATATTAAAAAATAAATAAGAACAGATGCTGTTGTGGCTCCACTCTCAATGGCAGCCTTGGCCAGGAACACGTCTTGGCCACTGAAAAACCGACTTCTCAGCACTGATCACTCTTGTGGTTGCAATGGCGGGGAGGGCTGTGATCTCCCTGCAATGCTATGGTGTCCTGTGGGCACCGGGTCCTGTCCTCCTGTCCAAGCTGCCAGTGATCAATCCTGAGAAATACTGCTGGTGTGGCTCCATTCTCAGTGGCAGGCTTGGCTGGAATGCACCCTCCTTGCAGAGAAACCAGCTTCTCAGCACAGAACACTCTCATGGTTGCTATGGGGGTAGGGTCCATGGCTAAAAGCTGGCCTGAGACAAAATTACTTTTTGTGGTCCCAGGAATGGAGGAGGCACAGAGGCGGAGGTGTCTAGGTATAAGAATGCTGGCCTTCTGGTCTCATGTGGCACTCTCCAGGGGGGATGTGTGTAACAATTTTGTGTCCCATTGCTCACAGGAATCACCCAAGTGGAGGAGGGGAGCCTACTTACTCTTTCACTGGGCTCTAAGCCTCTCTGGATTTGGATAATGCCACTGTCCTCTCTTCTCTCTCTTCCTCTTTCTCAACTTCAAAGCCCTTCTCTGTGGGGTCCCCAAACACCTCTGTTGTCTCTCTCTGTGATCCACATCTGAGCCACAATTGTTCTTTACTCTCCTCAGTCCAACCTTCTACCTTTCAGCTGAGACAGTCAGACAAGCTAGGTCTCGAGTCGACCATGTTGCCTCCCTACCTCCTTTGTCAAGACCAGACCTGCCCTACAAGAAATACTCAGACCTACATTATACATGGATCAACAAAATAGGC
Source organism: Propithecus coquereli (assembly GCF_000956105.1). Lineage (NCBI taxonomy): Eukaryota > Metazoa > Chordata > Mammalia > Primates > Indriidae > Propithecus > Propithecus coquereli. The sequence goes on along the minus strand of NW_012148363.1, from coordinate 2,898,318 downwards.
ACACACCAGTCTAAAATCACCCGAAACATAAAGGTCAGAGCCCAGATGCCACAATGTCTCAAGAGGTAAAACAGAGCACGGAAGTGTACTCAACAGCAACAACAGAAATCCACCCCACTTATCAATTCTCTTGATAAATGTGAATGGCCTGAACTCCCCACTGAAGAGACAGGTTGGCTGAATGGCTAAAAAACATACAAGCCAAGTATCTGCTGTCTCCAAGAAACACATCTAACCCACAAGGATGCATTCAAACTCAAGGAGAAGGGGTGAAAAACAATATTCCATGCAAATGGAAATGGAAAGAAAGCTGATGTGGCCATTCTCACAGTGGATAACATAGACTTCAAATTCACAAAAGTAAACAGAGACAAAAATGGTCATTATATAATGGTAAAGAGAACAATTCAATATGAAGACATCATAATTTTAAATATTTATGCACCTAACACAGGAGCGCCAAGATTTATCAAGGAAATCCTAGTTGATCTAAACAAAATGATAAACGGCAGTGCTGTAATAGCTGAGGATTTCAACATCCCACTGACAGAACAGGACAAATCCTCCAAATAGAAAATAAACAAAGAAACAATGGATTTAAACAGAAATCTAGAACAAAAGGGCCTAACAGACATTTATAGAACATTCTACCAAAAACCACCGAATATACATTCTTCTCATCAGCTTATGAAATGTTCTCTAAGATTGATCACATCCTAGGCCACAAAACATGTTTCAACAAATTAAAAAAAATAGAAATGACACTGTGTATCTTCTCAGACCACAGAAGAATAAAATTAGAAATCAACTCCAACAGAAACACTCATCTATACATAAAGTTATGGAAACTAAACGAGCTACTACTAAATGATGGCTAGGTCAAGGGAGAAATTAAGATGAAAACCAAAAGATTCTTCAAACTAAATGATAAAAAGGACAAAAGTTATCAAAATCTGTGGGATACAGCTAAAGCAATCCTGAGAAGAAAATTCATAGGCATAAATGCTTACATCAAAAAGATAGAAAGAACACAAGTCAACAGTTTAGTGAATTACTTCAAGGAACTGGAAAAGGAAGAGGAAACCAATCTCAAATCCAGCAGAAGAAAAGAAATAATAAAGATCAGAGCAGAAATAAATGAAATTGATAATAAAAAAGCTATACAGAAGATCAATGAAACAAAAAGTTGGTCTTTGAAAAGATAAACAAAATTGGCAGGATTCTCACTAGATTAACCAAAAGCAGAAAAGAAAAGGCTCTAAATAAACTCCATCAGAAATAATAAAGGAGAAATTACAGCTGATAACACAGAAATATTAACACAAAATGTCATCTCTGTATACTATAAAAATCTCTATGCATATAAACTTGAAAATGTGGGGGAAATGAAAAAATTCTTAGAAATGTATAGCCTCCCTAGGCTCAATCAGGAAGAAATAGAATTCCTGAACAGACTAATATCAAGTATCAAAATTGAAGCTGCAATAAAATATCTTCCAATAAAAAAAATCCCAGACCAAATGGTTTCACACCCAAATTTTACCAGAACTTCAAAGAACTGTTGTCTATACTGCAGAAATTATTCCAAAACATTGTGAAGAAAGAAATCCTCCTCAATTTGTTCTATGAAGCCAGTATCACCTTAACACCAAAGCCAGGAAAGAACACACAAAAAAAGAAAAATACAGACCAATATCCCTTATGAATATAGATGCAAAAATTCTCAATAAAATCTTAGCAAACTGAATTCAGCTGCACATCAAAAAAATAATCCACCATGATCAAGTAGGCTTTATACCAAAGATAAAAGGATGATTCAACATATGCAAATCTATAAATGTAATTCACCACATAAATGGCAGCAAAAACAAAGACTATATCATCCTCTGAATAGATGCAGAAAAAGCATTTGACAAAATCCAGCACCCTTTTATGATTAGAATGCTTAACAAAACAGGCATAGATGGTACTTACTTCAAAATTATAAAAGCCATATATGACAAACCCACAGTCAATATCATACTGAATGGGAAAAAATTGAAAGTATTCTTGCTTAGAACTGGAACTTTACGAGTTAGCCCACTGTCACCACTTCTATTCAACATACTGCTGGAAGTCCTAGCCAGAGCAATCAGACAAGAGAAGGAAATCAATGGTATCCAAATAGGGAAAGAAGAGGTCAAATTATTGCTCTTTGCTGATGTTATGATTTAATATCTAGAAAACCTCAAAATCTCTGCTGAGAGACTCCTGGAATTGATAAATAAATTCAGCAAAGTTTCAAGCAACAAAATCAATGTACACAAATCAGTAGCATTCGTATATGCCCACACCTTTCACAATAGCAACAAAGAAAATAAAATACCTAGGAATATATTTAACAAAGGAAGTGAAAGACCTCTACAGGGAGGACTATGAAACACTGAGGAAGGAAATTGTGGAGGACACAAACAGATGGAAAAACAGATGATGCTCATGGGTCAGCAAATCAATACTGTTGAAAGGTGTATATTAACCAAAGTAATCTACAGATTTTATGCAATCCCTACTAAAATAGCAACATCATTTTTCGCAGATCTAGGAAAAATTGTTTTATGCTTCATATGGAACCAGAAAAGACGCTAAATAGCCAAAGCTACCTTAGGAAATAAGAACAAATTGGGAGGCATCATTTTACCAGACCTCAAGCTATACTAAGGCTATAGTAACCAAAACAGCATGGTAATGGCACAAAAACAGAGACATAGACCTATGGATCAGAACAGAGAACCCAGCTATAAAACCATCCTCATATAGCCATCTGATTTTTGACAAAGCAGACAAAAACATACACTGGGGAAAAGAATCCTTATTCAATAAATGGTGCTGGGAAGATTGAATAGCCACATGTAGAGGATTGAAATAGGATTCGCACCTTTCACCACTCACAAAAATCAACTCATGATGGATAACAGACTTAAACCTAAGGCATGAAATCATAAGAATTCTAGAAAAAAATGTTGGAAAAACTCCCATAGATGTTGGCCTAAGCAAGGAATTTATGAAGAAGACCCAAAGGCAATCACAGCAACAACAAAAATTAACAGATGGGACTTGATTAACTAAGAAGCTTCTGTATAGCCAAGAAAACACTCAGTAGAGTGAATAGACAATCTATAGAATGAGAGAAAATATTTGCATGCTATATACAGGGGCTGATAACCAGAATCCATAAAGAACTCAAACAATTCAGCAAGAACAAAATAAAACAACCCCATCAAAAAGTGGACAAAAGACATAAACATAACCTTTTAAAAAGAAGATAGAATAATGGCCAATAAACATATGAAAAAACATTCAAAGTCTCTAATCATCAGAGAAGTGAAAATCAAAACCACAATGAAATATCACCTAACCCCCATGAAAATGGCTTTTATCAAAATGTCCCAAAACAACAGGTGCTAGTGTGGATGTGGAAAGAAGGAAACACTGACTGTTGGTGGGGCTAGAAACAAGTACAATCTCTATGGAAAATAATATGGAGATACCTCAAAGAACTAAACGTAGA
>NW_012148363.1:2880779-2882676 GCF_000956105.1 Propithecus coquereli | reverse complement strand
TAACTTCCCCCTCCCTTGCATCTCGGACTGCTGGTGGCTCCTGAGCGGCTGGAGAAACTTGCAGACACCAGCCCAGAGACGGCTGCTGCCAGCGAGCAGTGGCCTCTTGCGGACTCAGCGCTGGGCTCCTAGCCCCCTCGGGGCACCTCCCCGGGTGCAGACCTGAGCCTAGCAGCAGACACCATAGTGCTCCATTCTCTCCTTCCCCCTCCCTACCCGTGGGTGCCCAGAGAGACAATTTAGCCATCACACGGAGGCATCTCCAAGGAACGGGACCTTTCCTTTCGGGGCTCTACAGCAGACTGAGGGGTACTCAGACTGCAAGTTCCCTACCTGCCAGCCCTCCCAGGTGCTGCTTGCCTGGGGACTCCAGGAGACCGGGGAAAATGCCGAGGTGGAGTGAAATCGATCCAGCTTGGGCACTCTGTAGGTGATTCAAGACCAGCACCCCTCCCCCTGGCAGGGTCAGGGATTGATCTCCAGAGCCCAGGGGACAGGCCTGCAGACCAGACCCCAAACACCCAGGTGACGATCGCACTGCCCCTGGGCACAGAAGAGAGATCTGTGAAAGAGCCTACTGAGGAGTGTGTGCCTTCAGGGGCATATCAGCATGCCAGAGTGACAACGCTCCTCCCAAAAGAGGGCTGTGCACCCAGCTCAGGCTGCGATCCTATGGTAGGCAACCTCCCAGCCCACATAACAGCCAGGGGAGATCCATCGGCCTGAGGTCCTGCTTGCTGGCAGAGGCCTGGGAGAGCCCACGGAGAGGGGGAGGGTGGAGGGGAGCGAGACCTGCTCCAGAGTGCAGGTCTTGGACAGCCCCACCCCCCAAGCCCAGAAGTTCAGCTGAGTGGACCCATTTCAGCCTCTCCCGGCAGCTTTGCACAGAAACAAAGAGCAGACTTTGGCCCCTGCTAACAACAGTTGTGGAGCCTGAGGGCGGATTTACCCAACCCAGCCCAACCCAGACTCACTCCGGGTCCTGCCCCCACTGAGGTGGAGAATAAGGACACACTAGGAAGTCCCAGGGCCCCACCCACCACCCACCACCTGAGGCACAAGAGGGCCTCTCTAGAGGAATAAGAGCTAGCCACAAGACCCAAAAACAGCACCACAGCTCGCTCCTCTCGGCAAGTGCCACCTACTTCCAGGGAGGTCATCCTGCACACCCTTTTACTGCATCTACTGATTGATCATAAAGGGTGTGGTTGAATCTTACCCACAAACACCGTCTGATGGCTCAGAGACTAAGCAGGGCATGTCATTATCCAAACAAAAATCTAAAGGCAAGAAGGAAAAACTGATCCAGATGGGAAGGAACCAGTGAAAGAACTCTGGAAGTATGAAGACTCAAAAGGAAAGCACACCCCAAAAAAGGAACGACAACTCCTCAGCAATGAAATTAACCAAACTCAGAACACTAAAATGACAGAAGAAGAATTTCAAACATGGATTGTAAGAAAACTGAATGATATGCAAGAAAAAATGGATAACCAACACAAAGAAACCACAAAAATAATCCAGGACTTGGAAGAAAAATTCACTAAGGAAATTGAAATATTAAAGAAAAATCAAACTGATCTCCTGGAAATGAAGGGCTTATTTAGGGAACTACAAAACACCGTGGAAAGCCTCAAGAACAGGGTAGATCAAACAGAAGAAAGAATCTCAGATATCGAAAACAACTCCTTCCAATTAAATAAGTCAGTCACAGAGATCGAGCAGGAAATTAAGAGAAAAGAAATAAGCCTACAAGAAATGTGAGATTATGTGAAAAAACCGAACCTGAGGGTGATAGGGGTTCCAGAAGGTGAAGAAGAAAACACTCAAGGGCTGGATAAGCTATTTGAAGAATTAATAGAGGAGAATTTCCCAGGCCTTGCTAAAAATCTAGATA
>NW_012148363.1:2878001-2880729 GCF_000956105.1 Propithecus coquereli | reverse complement strand
CAGCTAAAGAATCCCTAAACGTATCCATGACGTGTAAGCCCCTTCTTCCAGATGTCCTGGTTTTTCAGGCTGAACCAAGATACACCTTCCATGTATTGATTTATGATTTTACCTGAATATCTATCTCCATACATGTATAAAATTAGCTGTAACCCAGCTGCCTTGGACACACTTTCTCAGGAACGCTTGGGGATTGTGAAGCTCCAGGTTGAGATTACTTACAGTGGCTCAGAATAAACTTCTTTAAATATTTCGTCAGAATTTTATCTGTGAATAACTACTGTTATCCCAGATAACAGTACTTAACTATTGTAAGCCTGCAACCTCTGAAAGGTGACATCAGGGGCTTTCAATGTGAGCTGATCAATATTTCCTGGAGTGAGGCAACCACTGCAAGGAAGAGGTTAAGAGAATGTAATACCTGACCAGGACCTGCTAACTACCTTCCCACTCAATTCTGCATGATAAAAGCTTCAGTCCAGACGAGATGGCTATGGCGAAGAAAATAAGATTCCTTCTTTGCAGCCCCCAATCAAGGAGAATGACATCTTCTCAGGAGGAGCAGGGTGCCAGGATTTCTTATTGTGTCCCAGCTTCCTGTGCAGAGCCTAAATCTCAGGTGAGTGAGAGCCTAAGATGTTGGGGCCCTCTTCCTCCACTAGGCCCCACTCATAGGGCAGAGTCTCCAGTCCAGTCTTGACAGCCAAGAGTACTGGGTCCTAATCACCTTCATCCTGGAATCCTCATGACATAGAGATTCCAAGCTGAAATGGCCTGAGTCTGCTGCCCTCCCCCAGCATCCTCCTCATTAATCAGGAGTGTCACTTTGAAACAAGGGAGATACCTCACCCCCAGCTTAATACAGCAGCTAAGAGTTTTGCTCAGAGAGAGAAGGAGGCCACAAGAACAGAGCTCTGAAACTTTCCCCAAAGAAACTGACTTCATTTAAAACTCAGTATGGAGATGTTCAAGCCTAGGGTTCCTTTCACAAAATAATAGACATTTTTGTGGAAAGCCATTAAGAGAGGCTGGTAACTCCATGAGAACAGCAAGCTAAATTGAAGGCCAGCATTTTATCAGAGAGAACTAGAGAAAGATAAAGATTTTTAAACATCTTCAAGGGATCAGAACAAAACTCAAATACTGACCTCAAAAAAATATCCCTGCAAGGGCTATCAGACCTTGAAGAAGTTCATGCTCCAGGGCATTACTGAAAATAGAGCAATTAGCTAGCTATTAGGGCAGCCTAACAGCTATAGGTAATACCATCTGAGGTAGACAGCTTAATAGAGAGATCAGAGAAAGAGACCAAGAAAACCATGCTAATGCTGCTGTAAACCCTGGATGACTATGCTTGTTCAAGGCTGCACACTCTGAGGAGTGACACCAGGCACTTTCAGTATGGGCTGAGCAAGAACATTTCCTGGTGTAAGGTAACAATCATGAGGAAGAGGTCAAGAGGATCTGCAGACACCCTGGCCCTGGCATCGAGCACTTCTGAAGAAAGTCTTCTTGATATATGAGGAAAAAAATCCCAACCTGAGTATGTTTTTTTAAATCAGATATCTTGCCACTTACCTGCTATGTAACCACCAGGACCAAAAATACAATGTGCAGTGAAGAGAAAACCCACAGAATGGGAGGAAATATTTGCAAACGTACACATCTGACAAGGGATTAATAACTAGAATATATAAGGAGCTCAAATAATTCAATAGGAAACAATCAAATAATCAGGTAAAAAATGGGAAAGGATTTAAATAGACATGTTTCAAAAGAAGACATGCAAATGGTCAATAGGTATATGAGAAGATGCTGAACATCATTAGTCATCAGAGGAATGCAAATCAAACCTACAATGAGATATCATCTCACCCCAGTCAAAGGTTACCACAGGCTTTTATCAAAAAGACAGGTGATAACAAATGCTGGTGAGGATGCAGAAAAGGAGAATACTCATACACTGTTAGTGGAAAAGTCAATTAGTGCAACCACTAGGGAGACCATTGTGGAGGTTCCTGAAATAACTAAAAAACAGAATTACCATATGACTCAGTAATCTCATGGCTGGGTATATATCCAAAGGAGGAGAATACAATGTATCAAAAAGATACCTGCATTCCCATGTTTATTGCAGCACTATTCACAATAGCCAAGATTTGGAATCAACCTAAGTGTCCATGAACAGATGAATGGATAAAGAAATTGTGGTACATACACACATGGAATAGTATATTATATTTTCATAAAAAAGAATGAAATCCTGCCACTTGCAACAACATGGATGGAACTGGAGAACATTATGTTAAGTGAAATAAGTCAAGCACAGAAAGAAAAATCTCATATGTTCTCACGCATATGTGGGAGCTAAATTTAAAAAACAATTGATCTCATCGAGACAAAGTAGAATGAATGTTACCAGGGGCTGAGAAGGGGCAGGGGTGAATAAAGTGGGGATGATTAATGGGGACAAAAATATATTTAGATAGATAGATAGATGAACAACATTTGATAGCACAACAAAGTGACTATAATCAACAATAAGTTAGGGTATATTTTAAAATAACTAAAAGAATGGAATTGGAATGTTCCTAAGACAAAGAAATGATAAAGGCCTGAGGTGATTGATACCCCTACGACCCTGATTTGATTAATTTACATTGTATGCCTGTGTCAAAATTTCACATGTACCGTACAAATATATACAAATATTATGCACCCATAATAA
>NW_012148363.1:2875222-2875676 GCF_000956105.1 Propithecus coquereli | reverse complement strand
AGTAAAGATGGAAATCAAAAGATTCTTTGAACTAAATGACAAAGGTGACACAAGTTATCAAAATCTGTGGAACACAGCCAAAGCAGTCCTGAGAGAAAAGTTTATTTTCATAAATGCCTATATCTAAAAGTCAAAAAGATCACAAATAGACAAGCTAATGAATCAACTCAAAGAACTGGAAAAAGAAGAACAGATCAACCCAAACCCAGCAGAAGAAGGGAAATTAATAAGATCAAATCAGAATTAAATGAAATTGACAACAGGGAAACTATGCAGAAGATTAATAAAACAAAAAGTTGGTTCTTTGAAAAAAGAAACAAAATTGACACGCCTTTGGTTAAACTAATGAAAAACAGAAAAGAAAAATCCCTGTTAAGCTCCATCAGGAAAAAAAAGGAGAAGTTACAATTGATGCCGTGGAGATTCCAGATATAATTTATGCATATTACAAAAA
>NW_012148363.1:2862681-2872624 GCF_000956105.1 Propithecus coquereli | reverse complement strand
GATGGACACACTTGAAACTCAGCCTTGGGGGAGGTGGGGCAAGGGCAACATATGTAACCTAAACATCTGTACCCCCTAATATGCTGAAATAAAAAAAAGAAAATATAAATCTCTGGACTTGACTTTAAGACATTCTGATTTGTTGGTCCAAGATGATGTCCAGAAGTCTGTATTTTTAATAAGAATCCCAAGGATTTTGGGGAGAAAAATTGTACTTAGCTGTCAGTGTTTAGTTTCAAAGATTATGAGAAATTACAGACCTTGGTGTAATTCTCTTCTCTAAAATCCTTAGTTTTCTTTAGATTCATCTGGATTGAGAATATTTAAGGATATAGGTATGCCCAGAATTTCAGGAATTATGTTGATGTAAAAAGATAATTTAAAATAATTCAATTAATGGATTCATTTGAACCACATTTCAGAAGAAATTTTGTAATATAAACAATAAATTCCTTGTATTCTATGTAAGTAATGAGCACTCTAAATTTGAAGCTATTCAACTCAGTAGCATAATAAAGCAATGGTGCCTTAATTTTATATTACTGTGGATGCACAATAAGGTGGCAATTCTTCTTGCTCTCCCCTTTTAACCCACATTTTTAGTCTGCACCTTCTCTTTTGTCTATTCAAAATATGTAAGGATTAATAAATATTCTACTTGAGTTCCCCGTAATCTCAATGGCACATTAAGTACAACAAAACATCCTTTACTCCCAAGAGCTTGAAGCTAAAGCTTCCTGTTCAGAGAACTTGTTGACTTCATTTGCCTCTGGGACACAGCAAGAAATAATGTAGAAAAAAATAAATAAATTTTTGCATGACACACCACCAGTCCAGTTTGAATCTTCAAACTAAAACAGCCAAAGGAGGTGTTTCTAAACTCAAGAACTATAAAGTTCCAATTTTGGATTTTTGACTACTATATTATAAAATAAGTCACTTTTAGTTGATTTTGGTCTATTTAGCACAATGAGGGCATTATCACATGTTTCAAAGGCATGGCTATAGAATATACCAAAATTTTGTTAAATAATCTGTTACTGGAAACTGCTAGGCGCTAAGCATTATTTTCACTGCTGCATCTCAGAGAGCCTTCGTCAGCATTTCCCACGCTGTGTTTGGGGTCTGGGACTTCTGTGCAGGCTAGTCATTCCATTTAGCTTCTTCATGACTCATTGATCTAGCTTTTAGACACTGCTTGAACTTCATGTTTCTTAGAAAGGGGTTAGAGCTAGTGGCAGACTGCTCACCGGGGACAACTTGGAATGCCCCTAAAGCAATATTAATGATGGCCTGAGCGGGATATGTAAGAGAATCTGAAAGGTGAAAAATTATAGGCCTATAAGGTATATTCCCTCCAATGCTTCCAATTTTGCTCTGGGGTGGATTTTCTCTAAAAATATGTTATCCAAGTGACTGTTAAAAACTCCAATAGCCATAACTCGTCTGGGTTTTCGGCATCTCCGCCAAGTTTTATGGTGAAGATTCTGCAAAGCTGTAGAAATCTCAAATCTGGCACACGCTCAGACTCACTACTCAGGGGCTCTAAATAATAAATATTCTTTATCCAATATGCAATCCAGCTATCCTTCCAGCAGGAGGGAACATGCCTGTCATAAAGCAGAAAAAAGTGAAGATTCTAGAGACATTTTGTGAGTTTTAGTTTAGCTTCCTGTGAAAGTAGAGCCTGAGAAGGGATTTCAGGGCATGTAGTTTGTCTGAGAGATGATCTCAGAAAGTAGAAGTCAGGGAGAGAGGGAGAGAAAAAGACACAAAAGGAGGAAAAGCCAATCTAAGTGCATATTATTGCTTCCACTGCTGAAAGCAACTGGGCGCAGTTCATCCAGAACCTCTGAGAAATGAACAGAATACTTTCAAGAAATAGCTTCGTGAAAGTTAGGAGGCTGAAGCCTTTATCCACTGACACTTATCTCCCGTTGGTTGAAGGTCACTGCCAAGGGCATTAGCTTCAGGCTGTTCCTACAAATGGACCAAACAAGCTCTCTTGGCATCTCTGAAAGCCCTGGAGCACAATGCATTGATTCAGGCTATGGTTGCTGGGGTACAGCAAGGTGAGTCAGACTTGTATGCCACTGTCCACTCAGGTGAGGCTGAAACTGAGATGAGCCAAGTGGTATCTGCTACAGTCCAGCCAAGTGCACTGTTCAGATTGCCATAAGGGACATGAGTCCCTCAATAAGCGCACTCTGTCCCTGCATCTCCAAGGTGGGGACTAGCTGTAATTTCTATCAAAAAGCTTTCTGCAGGCAGATTCAGCAGAACAAGCAATGGCCTTCCCTGCTGCAACTGGTATCAAGACTGTAATTGGAATCCATTATCTCCTTCTTCAACCTCCCCTTCTAAATTTCCCTCACTATCCAGCACTTCTGTGGAACTAAGTTGCTTACCTGTCAGAGTGTCCCAGGCCTTCGTGCCTGAGGGGTCTGACTTCTTGGTTGCCTTGCCCTTTTTGAGCCATGGTTGCTACAATTGTCTATTCACAGTTATCATCAGGCACAGAAGCACCAAGGGACACCCCTGTGGATCCTCGAGTTGTAGACATACTCTTCCTTCAGCTCCTGATGGTGATCAGAATAACACTCAAAAATACAACTGATTTTGCGCTGAAATAAGGAGCCCAAAGTGAATAATCAGAGCTCCAGTTTTAGGGGAACGTGTTCCTTAGTGAAAGATTGTCCCCTCTTTCCCCCTGACACCTGAACTCTAATCCAGTGGTCCTAAGATCTGAATTACACATATCCTGCAAGTGTGTTGCTGGAAGTGACGGGGAGAGAGGTGGTTGTATTAGTATCTTCACTGGATCCAGACGTCTATGAATACCTATCCCAGGTCTCAAGGTGCCATTATTTCCTCTTAGGGCCCTTAGTTTAGCAAAGGATACCTCTCAAGATTATATATTTAGTCTGCATCAAGCCCTTATCCTTATAATTCAATTCTGGGCTACATTTAAAATATCTCTTCCCTATGGCTGCAGGAGATATTTAACTGTTGCCATGGAGTCTTCCTGGCTGTCAGAGCATGCCCTATGTTGATAGTTGAGAGGAATGAGGAAGCAGAGGAATTGAGACAAGGAAAGATGGAAAGCCAATATAAGAGTGCATTATCTAGGGTATTGCTGAAGCAGTAGTAGCTCAATTCTTCTAGGTAAGAGGCATAAAGAATGCTCCCAGAATTAGCCAATGGCTCTGTTTCCCCAGTGGAGGTGCTAAATGTTCTGTTTTCCAGGCTGTTCATGAGCACAGGCTGCAATGAGATCCCACTAAGTTGGATAAGGTCCTGTGCAAGAATTGCAAAAATTGAAGGTGCTCAATCAGGCGGGATGCTGGCAGCATAAAGCAGGCTGAGCTTCACTGGAACTGTCCACCACAATTAAAACTCAGAAAGATATAGTCCAAGCTATTGTGAAGATAGCAGGCGATGTGTCTGCTGCAATGTGTTTTGGGGAAGGAGCAGCCTCTTCATTTGACCTAACCCTCACCCTCCCCATGTCGAACACTGTCCTGCTGGCCATCCTGCCCAAACACCACCCCATCAATGAGGTGCCTGTGTAAGTGCTCAGAGAGCAGCCAGAGACCCACGACACATTCTCCTGCACTCTCATGGACTGCCCCACCGGTGAGGCCGATTGTATGTAAAAAGGCTGGCAGACGTTTCTGCAAACTTTGACCTCACATTGTATAGAGGGAACCCTTGTCTTGCACCACTCCTCACAAGGAATCAAAATCTGGCCACACTGAGCTTAATATACTTCTCCAAATACAGGGGGCAGGGTGTTGTGGCAAGCACAGGGCTTGGGGGAATGATAGACAGGCTTTAGACCCTGGCTTTTAACCTACTGTGCATCTTATACTGCCCAAGCTTTGACTGCCTCATCCTTAACAAGAGAAATCATCTCTTTTAACAGGCTTGCAGAAGGATTACATTTTGTGTGTGTGTGTTTATATACAGTACATAGAGTATGTAACGCGCTCTATACACTGCCCGATGTATAGTAAAGTCTCTGTAATTATCCCAGTGGATGGGAGCTTTTAGCCTGCTGGGCCTTTGCCATCTTTTCCGTTTTCCTAGACTGCACCTCTCCCACGCATCCTTCACAGCCTCCTTTGATGTGCTTAGTCAGAATTAGTCACCGCTCAGTGCCCAACGGTATTCATGGGCCAAATACAGTCTTATGTAAGATGTTGCCAGATGCCTTGAGAAAATCCCCCTTCCGCATTTCTCCTTGTCTATCAGTCTAGTAACCCCGTTGAAAAAGAAAATCATTTAAATCTTACGTGGCTTAGAGTTAGAAAACCCATTATACTCTTCTAGCTCTTGCCAAACAGTTTGATAAATCCCTCTCGACTCTTCCATGGATAGAATATGTAATTGGTAGAATCAAAGACTGGTGGCCATCGATAGTTCATAGGTACAGCCTCCTCCCAGCTCATGTCCTCAAAGATGCAGTTGCCAAGAGACATGTAGGAGATTTATTGGGGAAATGTCATGGAGGATAAAGAGGGAGCAGGCAGGAGTGGGAGAACAGAGCCGTTAGCCTGGGATGCAGGGACGGCCCCTGTGAGAGGACGAGAGAGAGGAAAGATGGGGTAGGAAGGGCCTCAGACAAAGGTGCAGCTCTGAGACAGCCTCACAAGCTGATGTGAGGTCCCCAAGCAAAGGCTGCTGTTGGGAGTTCCAGGTCAGGTGCGTGTGGCCTGCTCCAGCAGTCCTGCTGTGCCCACTCACTCATGGGAGCAGCAGGGGGTAGCGGGGTCTCAGCACGTGTGCGTGTGCTGTGTACTGTAGGGGGCTCAGAACCGCAGCCTCCACGGGAGGGACTCCTGACTGAGATAATAGCGGAGCATCTCCTTGGCCGCAAACTTACCTCTGTTTCAAAGCAGCACTATTTTATTTTGAGTCTTTGAGCATATATGGTTTCTGGCCCAAATTCTTTAAATCGTTTGGCGTAAAATTTGTCAAGACCAGAAGATTTGGACTCATTTAGAGCTCAGTGTGTAAATCCACACATGTAGATCTCATATAACATCCCAAATGCTCTGAATAAGGCACAATCAGTAAGATGGTTTTGAGTCAGGCAGGAAGAGATGGTTGTTCTGCTATTCAGCACTCATTATCTCTCCTGTGCCTGACATTTGGCTCAGCCCGTTCAGTCCTGTCCTGCCCCAGATGTGTAGAATTTTAAATGAACAGTTAGCTAAGTTTTGGTTGTGCTGAATGTTGATCTTTTCTGAGTAGCTGACTGCAGAATTTTTGCTGCGTCATTGGGCTCTGGCATTTACCCAACTCCAGGCATTTCAGGCAGGGCCTTTGACTGATCCAAAGCTTTCTGTCTCATTCAGTGACTTACTCCTTCATTCTTCCACCCCCTGCACACTTCTTGTTAAGGGATGTTCGTGTTAGCTGCAGTTGGCAGGTTGAGAGCACGGCCTCAAACTGCTCTTTTAACAGAAAGCTTTGTCTGTGTCCTGCGGTTTTTATCAAACAGCTTCACAGGCACTTTAATGAGTTTGCCAAGCTCATCTTTTGTCTCTATTGATGAGAATTCAGCTGCGTATTTTTCTTCTAGGAGGGAGACTTTCTCTGTCTACAGATCAATTTGGACTTGACGTTTAAAGCTAAGATTTCCTTCCATTTCTGAGTAGTTTTGTTGATAACAGTTTCTACACTCTGTCAGTTCCAATGCTATTTAGTATCTTTTCTAATTTAGGGTTAAGAACATTGCAGAAAATATAAACAACCTGGCACTTCTGGGACTTCTGACACTCCAGTGTTAGTCAGTTGCAATTTGTCTGTTTTGTTGATAACCAAGAAACCAGACAAGTTTTATCTTTTCAACATCCTACACCATGGCAAACTGAATGCCATGAGCTTTCTGTTCCAGGGGAAGTGACATAGTTCACTACGGCAGTTTTTGGTGTGGGGATGCACACGTCACTTGATTTTATCTCCCCGAAGACAACTGAAAGTGGCAGGTTTGATCTGATAGAGAGAGCAAAGACTTAGTGTCTGTGAATAACCTTACTGTTGCCCAAAAGATGAGATCCAGGTATTAGAATATTATCCCACCACAAGCAGCCGAATTCTCATAGATGATGTCACCGGATAAAAACCTGTTCAGCTCTGAAAAGAGCACTTCCTTCTTTAACCATTATCTGCCTTCCTAGGATAATCATCATTTAAGAATGAAACGCTTAAAAAACAGCAGTTCATTATTTATCAAATCACTTTTGAAAAGTAAAAAAAAAAAAAAGTATAAAGGTATAATCTGGAAAAGCTCTGAGGTGGTGATTTAAAGCAATTATTGACATCTATTTCCACATTCTGACCATTCTTTTTAATGTTAATTTTCACCTTTCTTTTTATATATTTTCATTTTAAATTAGTCACCAATTGTCTGGCCTATAGAACCTAAGAGAATTGTGTCACTGACAAAATATAAGACAAAAATAAGACACACATTACTGAGTACCTTCCATTATATTTATATATGCTTTTCTTCTGCTGGCTATTTTATTCTACGTATTTATGGCCAGAAGAAAGGGCCTTTTTCCCCTTTTCCTTTGGATACATTTTTATTTTTTTCCATTTTACGTTCTGCCTGCTATTCCTAGGGACGTCTGCTGTTACATACCTTTGTTTCCTGCCTTCCATCAGTGTGGTCGCTTAGCACAACGCCAGGTCTCAGGACAGGAAGAAACACAAAGGTATTTGGCCTCCACTCTCCTCTGCTTGACCTTGAGGTCTGATATTTAAGGGGGCTTCTTACACTGTGTCCCCACATGACAAAGAGAATGCTATGAATGCCTCGGAACCACTTTCAGTTCAATTCCATTAAGTGAAAATTTATGGAAAGTAGTTCCATAGAGTTATAGGGACACACTTTTTATGATTATTATTATTGATTGCAATCAGTTTCAGTCCCATTCTGTACCTGGTATCCAGAGTGCATGGTGGGGATGGAGAAGGTTCCTGTGACCTTGGATTCGACTATTCGTTTTCCTATTATTTGTCCTTGAAGCACGAAATGCAGGAAGTCTGTTCTATTTTATATACACTGAAGTGAATTTTCATTTTTCATGGTGCTTTTACTTTCCGAAAATTTTAATTTTTTAGAATTAATCTTCTCTAGAGGATAGTCTTAATGCACAAGAGTTTAAACTGGGAACAGGTTGTAATGACATATACCAAATTCTAACATCACAAATGCTGGCTAGGACAAAGAGCTGCAGAGAAAGAATTTTCAGACTGGGAGCTTTCATGAAACCGTGCCAGAAAGAAAAAAGAAAATAATCAGAATTTACTTAGGGTCATTTATTCTTTACTCTGTCTTCCAGTTTCATATAGAATAAATGTTTCAGGTCGAAAACAAAGATTGTAACAATATTTTTGGAAAGGCGAACATTCTATGATATAATCTCTGACAATAGATGAAACACTGACTTGTAACAATCAGGAAATAATTATCGATGTCCTGTAGTATTCCCAAAGAGGAAAATTGGCGTAACTGGGTTCTCTTAACTGACATATGACACTAACGGGAATGCCTGCGTCCCAGGGCTGCTCAGGGCCTGTCCACCATGGTTGCAGAGAGTGGAAGAACAGTGGTAGCAGCAGCACAGTAGGAGGTGAGTGCAGGGTGGATGTGCCAGGCCAAAGGCAGAGTTGTCCAGGTCTACCCCTGCTTTCGGGGAAGACCACAGAGTGGATGCATGGAAGAGTTGGTCCCTGCACTTGGTGACCTGTCTGAGTGTGGAAAGTCCTGGAGGGTGGAAAAGAGCATCATGGCTTAGCTGGTGAGCCTTGCAAAAAAGCCCAAGTGGAGAAATCACCTCTGCTGGCTCCACTGTCCATGCTGTTGGGGAACTGGAAGCTGAGACCCTCTTGTGATTCCAGGATGAAGTCAATTCAATTAGCAGGATTTCATACGTTACTTCTTTTGCAGTTGGTACTGGCAAAAGGAGGGTGCTGCAACAGCAACAAGACAGATTTTATGCTCTAAATCTCTCGTGTCTCTGTCTACTCCCACAGAATGCACCTGTGCCGAGTCTCTGCATCCCTGATCAATCAGCTTCCCAATTTCGATGACCATGCACAACTCTGCCCCTGCAGTTCTCACTCATCAGTGCACCAGATTTATGGAATAACAGAGAGGACACTACACGGACTCGTACTGGGAAAGGAAAGCAGAGATGGACAGGGGTGCTGAGAAGTGGCTGTAAGGACAGACCACTCTTTCCCTGGCGTCTGGACCTTGAACGAGCTTTTCCATGAGAGTATGAGAATTTTAAAATGTGCACTGGAAAATATTAGATATAACATATTAGTCTCCAGAAAGTCAATGACAAGTGATATGAAAGTGAATTTGCTTTCACTGCGAGGATTGTTCAACTACCCTTTTCATTTTATTGAACTCAGATACCAGGCACTGTGATTGGCCCCGCGGGCAACAGGAATGGGGAAGTCACAGCTTCATTCCTCGGGGAGTGCACAGATGATTGGAAAAGAGATACTGAAACAGATAAACACCCTTTGGCTATTTTGTGCTGTGTGAGAGGTGGGGAACATGGGGAGGGCCAAGAGGGAAGGGGTCACATCCCTGAATATCAGGGAAGGGTGCCAGGAAGAAGAGATTCTTGTTTTGTCACCAAAGGCTTTACTTTTTACTCAGTTATATTGATGTTGCAGTAACGTATATCCAAAATAAATAGCTCTATGTTTTTAGCAATGATAAATTTCCAGGAAAAGTTAAGCATTTTGAAGAAGTTTCTCAAAGAAACAATTTCACAAGCTAAAATCCTGCAGAACTGATGGAGCTTGGGTAGTAATGCCGGATGGTGAATAAAAAGCTTAAAAAAATCCTATATTCTCATTGGACATAAAGCCTAAAAAATTTCAGATCTTTAAATACAGATCATTTCCTTAGATTTTACACTGCTCCTATAGAAAACATTCAGCTTAATGGAGAAAAAATTCACAATTCTTATCCCCATTTCTACCCAAAACTCCATGCACAGCATGTTATAAATTCTGATTAACATCTGTATCGTTAAAAAAGAGAGAGAGCAAGAAAGAAGCAGAAAAAGTCAATCATACTACATTTTAAAATTTTAGCAAATAAGCTCCTGATCATTGAGTCCCTGGTGATGTCAAAGGCATCTACTATTGACCTTATAATTTTTAGGACATGTAATACACACAGAATATGAGACTTTGTTTTTAGGTAAGTTATGAAAATTAGGCTCATTACTTTATGATCCCCTCTCAGACATAAATAGTAAGGTGTGTGTCTTTTCTGACTGTACCTCCTAGGAAAGTGCTTTGTGAACTGCATGGACCAGGGTGAGTGGTACATTGCTGCTTGTCCACACTCATGTTGCAAATAACGCAGGACGTGTTCACCATCTGGATGGAGAGATGATGCACAGCCTGGCTAACAACTGCATTTAATTCTCTTTTCTTTTCATCTGTCTGTAGCACAATAAAGAAAATTAAAATCAGTGATTGATTGTGTTTGAGTGCATTATCATCAAGACTGAATACATAAACAATTCACCAAATGAGAAGCTATTTAATCACATTCTTTTCTTTCCTGTGTAGCTAACTCGGTATATCATGGGCCAAGTAACTGCGTTTATTTTATTCAGAAGAGGAAAAGAAATTCATTTATTTTATTTCAGTGTTTCTCCTGTGTTAATGGAACATTCTATTTCTCTCGAAGAATTTATATTTAAAAAATATACAAAAATCTTAATTTATTAAATGGAAATCATCATCATATAACCTTTTTGAAAGCATTACTGTTTCAGATTTTTCCCTTAACTGTTTGTCTAGGACAAAGAGCTGCAGAGAAAGAATTTTCAGACTGGGAGCTTTCATGAAACCGTGCCAGAAAGAAAAAAGAAAATAATCAGAATTTACTTAG
>NW_012148363.1:2860175-2860966 GCF_000956105.1 Propithecus coquereli | reverse complement strand
ATTCCCCAAATATCCCAAAGTTTGTGTGTGTGTCCACATTTGTGTGTAGTCAGAAACTGTGTATTATGATGTATACTTTTACAGTTCACATAAATTATATCATGTTTTACATATTTTTTTTGCATTTGCTGTTTTCACTCAGCATTGCTTTACAGATTTATCCAAATAGATCCATATACATTCAGGTCATTAATTTTAACTGATATACAGTTTTCCATTCCATGCATATACCACAATTTGCTTTTCCATTTCCCTAGTAATGACCTTTTAGATGATTTCTAATTTTTACCTATTACCCATAATGATCCAATAGACATCTTTGGACATGTTCTTTTAGCACACGTGTGTGGCCTTCTCTTGGAAAAAGATTTACTTGGTGGAATTTCTGTAATATATATTATATACATATGTTTTATTTTTTTCAACTTTATCATATATTTCTGAATAACTCTCCAAAGTGTCAGACTCAAACTCCTCTTGGCAGTATATGAGTTTTTGGTTCCCAAAGCCCTTGCCAGTTTTGTATTTTCATACTTGCGAAGATCATAAAGTCTTATAGCTGTTAAATTGTACCTTGTTATTTTATATTGTATTTTCATAAATATTCACCATTCATTTTATCATCTTTTGTGAATACTGTCATAGTCTTTAATCAATTTTTTCTGTTAAATTATTTGTTTTCTATCATTGATATGTAGAGATTTTCTTCATATAATGGATATTATATTTTCACTTACGTATTTTGTAAATATCCAGTTTTCTGGCTTGTATTTCACCTTTATTTAGGATGC
>NW_012148363.1:2854302-2858488 GCF_000956105.1 Propithecus coquereli | reverse complement strand
TCCATTTTTTTAAACTTTTAATACTTTTTTGTTTAAAACTAAGACAAAAACACAAACCTAGGCCTACACAGGGTCAGGTTCATCAATATCATTGTCTTCCACCTCCATGTCTTGTCCCACTGGAAGGTCTTAGGGGCAATAACACGCATGGAGCTGTTGTCTCCTACGGTAACAATGCCTTCTTCTGGAACATCTCCCGAAGGACCCGCCTGAGGCTATTTTACAGTTAACTTTTTCTTTTATAAGTAGAAGGAGCACGCTCTAAAATAAGAATAAAAGGTATAGTATAGTATAGTAAATACAGTTGACTATTAAACAATGTGAGGATTAGAAGCACCAACCCCCACCCAGTCAAAAATCCATGTGTAACTTTTGACTCCCCCAAAACTTTACTACTAACAGCCTACTGTTGACAAGACATCTTACCAATAACATAAATGGTTGATTAACACGTATTTTGTATGTTATTTGTATTATATACTAAATTCTTAAAGTGAGCTAGAGAAAAGAAATGTTATTGAGAAAATCATAAGGAAGAGAAATATTTACTATTTGTTAAGTGGAAGTGGATCATCATAAAGATCTTCACTGTCATCATCTTCACACTGAGTAGGCTGAGGGGGAGGAGGAAGAGGAGGGACTACAGAAAATTCGTGTAAAAGGGAACCCATGTAGTTCAAACCCAGGTTGTTCAAGGATAAACTGTTCATAAACCGTTAACATAGTTATGTAATATCAAGTATTACATATTGCACACAATTATATGTGCTATACTTTTATACCATTGGCAGTGCAGCAGGTTGGTTTGCTCCAGCATCCCCACCAACAGGTGAGTAATGTATCCATTGTGCTACAATGTTACAATGACTACCATGTCCTAGGCAACAGGCATTTTTCAGTTCCATTATAATCTCAAGGGACCACCATTGTATATGCAGTCTTCCATTGACCAAAATGTTGTCATGGGGGACATGACTATATTTGAGGCCTCTAGTGTCCTCTGGATCCTTCTATTCAAAATGCGAGCTCATGCATAATTTAAAATGTTTAATGCTCTGTGATGGATACATGGGGGTCGATATACTCTTCTCTTTGCTTTTGAAATTTTTTTTACTAAACAGTTGTGGCTTTTGGTGGTCAAATCATAATGGAATTTTGGCCTGTTTCTCACAATTGGCCCAGTGATTCTATGGATCCATTCTGTGACTAAGAAGACGTTAGGAAACTAACAAATTTCCCACATTATTTCTTTCACCCATCTAGTGTCCAGATGGTTTTACCAAAAATAGACCCTGATTCATGGATAACTGCTAATAATTTAGCTAGATGATCAAGGAATTGAAAAGTACAATATTGAAAGACAGATGACAAGAGGATGACTTCTTAAAATAAGCTATGAGGGTATTTGTGTCCCAAATAAATTCTCACTAAAGGGAACCTACTGCAGAGGAGTCTCTGTAATTAGATGCACAAGACAACTTGTTCAATGGGCTCATGGACAAAGTGTGCATGGGATTAAATATAGAGGGCATTCATAGCTTTACATCACCAAATTATATTTGGACCGATGTAAAGCATCTCCAAGCCCAAAATGACAACCTTCCTCCAGGCAGCTAGTCAGTCAACATGCAGACTGATGACATAGAAACTCACCCATCAGGGATTTTGCCCCCATTGACATAGGGACTCACTGTGCGTATAAATTCACATTTCACATTTGCAATTCTTCTGCCAGCACTCCCATGTGTTAACTTAAAGAATTTATTATTCACCATCATGGTATCCCATACAACATTGTTTTTGACTAAGAAATTCATTTTACTGCAAAAAGAAATGTGACAATGGGCTCATGACTATGCAATTCATTCAATTTACAACATAATCCCATCACCCGGAAGAACCTGAAATGAGGGAATGGAATTATTAAACTCTGCTAATTCTCTCAGCTCACAAACAACACACAACAAGGTTAGGATGTTGTCCTACAGTGTATGGAATGCACTTTGAGTTAGTGGGCAACATATAGTGTGAGTTCTCCTGTAACCAAAACACATGATTCCGAACATCAAGGGGCGGGAAAGGCTCCTTTTACTGTTATACCTAACATGGACTCGCAGAACTTTTCTTCCCTTTCATGAAACTTTGGGCTCTCCTGACTTAAGATATTAGTTTCTATGGGAGAAATGCTTCTTTAGAGGACAGTTTTCAATAAAGTGGAAATTCAAATGCCACTTGGGCATATTTGGCTCTTCTTGAAACAAAAAGTAAAGAAAACAGTAAATGTATTTTCAGAAGTAATTGATCTAGAGATAGTCAAGGTGAAATTTGGTTTCTCTATACAGTGAGGACAGGGAGTACTATGTGTGGAACAATGGAATTATGTCAGTAATTCCATGTGTAATAGAACAGGAAAAAGACAAGCTATTGTAGTGTTGTTGACTGAGCAAAAATATCCCTTCTTCCAAATGCTGGCGGACTGCTTTGTGCAAATATGGCTTGGTCTATGCTGTTTCTCTTTGGCCTCACCTCTTCTGTTCTTGGACTCAAACTCAATCCAGGGCAGATCCCACTGCTAGCTAATTCTCCTTATTAGCCCTGCTGCAAACAAGAGATTTTGTATTAGTCCCTCAGGGGATTTCTTCAACCTTGGAAAACTACATAGTCCTAATTTACAATTTTTTTTTTCTTGAGATCTGGGTATGAGCATCCTCTCTCTCCTTCCTCTCTTGCCCTTGCTTACTCACAACGTCTTATGGAAAATTCCTTTTATATTTTGGTTTGGTGTTATGCTGTCCCCTGGTTTTATCAAACATAGAATTTGTTTTAATTTCTCATTTTGTTTTTTTGCTTCTGTCTTCAAATTAGAAATCCCAGAGTTCATTAGATTTAAATTGATATTGGCATTGATATTCTTTCTTTTGTTTTCCATTTGTTTAACAGTGTCTAAAAGAGCGATATATTGCCTGAATTACCTGTGGTATGAAATATAAAAGAATTTTTTTACTCAGAGGCAGCATGCTAAAATGAAAATGGTGTGGGCTCTGCTATCAGCAGATCTTAGTTTGAAGTATTTTTATCCTACTTATTAGATGTTCCATATTAAATAAGTTATTTATTCATCATTGGAGTCTTTCCTTATCTGGAAACCTTGAAAGGTTTTTTTAGGATTAAATGATGTAAGAGTAATATCAGGAACATATGAGTCACTTAATAAATGTTAGCTCCCTTCTTTCTTTAAATGATTGAGGGTTAAATCTTATTTAAAAGAGAAAAAGGAGGGGGAGGAGGAGAAGGAGGTGAAATGTCTTTATGGAGACCAGCTTGGTAAGCCTAGATATTAATATTACTAAGTGATGTTCATGAATCATATTGTGTCAGAGTATCCTAGAGGTTGGCCAAAAGTCTTGTGGCAGAAGAACAAAAATAAACGATTAATCACAAAATCCAAGATCATTATCTAGAATGCTAGCTATGAAACAAACTATTAAATGGAGGTGGCTAAATATTTGTTCCTAAGATAAATATGACTCATTTGTTTCGAGGGCCCACACAGTGTTTTAATTTTTTTAATTTATTACAGTTGTTGAAAAATTGGCTGAGATCACATGAAAATCTAAGTTTCAGCCTTCTCTTGACAATCTTCTGAGTTTCAGCTCCATGCAAGGCAACAATTGGCTAAAGATGAGTTCTGAACCGTCCCCTTTAAACAAGACTGTCCTCCCCATTCACCACGTCCCCACCTGGCCTGCTGCCAGGACCACACCTCCTACCCAGCCAGCATGCATTTCTATTTGCCACGCCTACTGTAAATGGTCAGTGAAAGTAGCAAAATTTCGGGAATATTATTTATTTTCTTTACTTGCCAAAGCAAGGTTATTTTTGATGTTGGGAAAACCCTTTCAGACATCGGCCTAGGTAAGGAAATCTTGAAGAAGACCCCCAAAGCAATCGCTGCAGCAACAAAAATAAATAAGTGGGATCTAATCAAATTAAAACGCTTCTGCACTGCTAAGGAAACTATCATTAGAGTGAATAGACAGCCCACAGAATGGGAAAAAATATTTGCTCTCTACATATCTGATAAAGGGCCGATAACCAGAATCTATCTAGAACTCAAAAAAATCAACAAGAAAAAATCAAACAACCCCATCAACAAATGGGCAAGCGAAATGAACAGAAACTTTTC
>NW_012148363.1:2806504-2853452 GCF_000956105.1 Propithecus coquereli | reverse complement strand
GAAATTTTTGCACCAGCAGATTTTTTTTTTAAGCTTTAAGTAAAGGATGACATTATTTGTACCACATTCTCAATTCTTTGTAGCTTTGGATTTTTTTTTTCCTTCCATGTACACGAATCCTTTGAAGTCAACCAGGGCTGACTGCAGAAGACTCTTTGTGCAATCCAATCAGGCTAATTTCAATTTTAACTGCAGAAGACAGACATGCTTTTCATTGCCTCCTTTGTGAAGCTGTGATGGATTGGCTAGTGTTGAGTTAGTAAGATTTCTAACTGCTTAGAAATTTGGACAAATGCTTAGGACAAATGCTATCCTAAGCAGCCTGTTAACTAATAAATAGACCTCAAGTTTTAAAATCTTCCACTTGCTAGTTTATTTTAAGAGTAAATCTCCACTAAAGTACAGAATACATTTCACTTTGCAGTTTCATCTGAAGAGCTACCAGTATCTATATTCCCACATGATTCGAATAAGAAATGCAAGTAAGAAATACCCGTTTGTAATACATACAGACTTGTAAGAGCAAGACAGGTAAGAAAAAAGTGCAGTTTCATGCTAATTCAAATATACTGTGTAAATTCCTATTTTGCCTTAGCCATTTGAAATACTTTATAGAAATCTCTTTTTCAAAGAGTGGATAGAAAACAATGAGATAAGCTCTTAAATAAAATTATTTTAGTTAAATAGTAACCCATTAAATAACTAAAATTATTTTAAAATTGTTATATGTGTATTTGTATGTGTGTGCGTTCTTAAGTATAAAAAACATCAAATCATAATTTGGAAAGAAGCATGAACTATATTAGATTTAGGAAAAATTGAAATATTTCCTAATAATTTTCTGTAGTTTAGTTCTTATTACTTGGATTCTCTCAAACGAAAGAGAAAATAACAATGTACAAAACAATGAACAAAAACAAAAAAATTATGTGAACAAATTTAACAGCAAACTTTAATTAGAATCAAGAGAATCTTTTTAAAAAGTTCTCATCAAAATAGCACCCATCTTTTATTGCACATTCACCATGAGTCTAAGGCAGTTCCAACTGCTTTACATTAATTTACTCATTTAGTTTTCATAACACATGTGTGTTAAATATCTTTATTATCATCCTTTTTTTACAGAGAAGGACATAGAAGAAATGTAAGTTTCTCGAAGCCATAGAGCTAATCGTGGCTCTCGTTTTCCAGATAGATACATTCGTCTTTCTCCATTCGAATGGACATTAACATGTCTTTAGGGGTCTCTGGACATCAGTTCTGTCTAATTCAGATGCTCCAGGTCACGTTCAGTTTGTCTAAAGTACGCTGGGAACTTTCTGACCAGAAGGGGGAGTTTGGTAAAGCTTGGGGACGGGAAGAGTAGTTGGATAAGACTTCACAGGGTGGTTGACGTTTCAATTGAGCCTTGAATTGGATTAAGAACTCCCCAGGTAAAGTTGGAGAGGAAACATAAATTGTACTCACCTGGAACTTCGTTGTAAGTGTTGTTGGAAATTTACTTGTGCCAGAAAGAAATTGTAGGAGATGAAGATGGATGATGAAAAGCTTTGCAAACCATGCTTAGGGCCTCACCCTGTCCCTGGGCCACACAGCTCAGCAAGCTGGAAGGCAGGGCTCCAAAATCTGTTTGCATGCTATGGGACTTTGAGTATACCACAAAAAGGAAAACCCTGGATAGATGAGGTTCTGTTAGCACCTGAGATTTTCAGCCAATTTTACCATTAAAATAATGTTTCTATAAAATTTAGGAAAATTTACCTAGGCTAATAAATTCCTTCCATTCTTCCTATCTTGGGTATCTTTGGGTCCAACCCCAAAGTCAGGCCTCTCTGGTCACTTCTTCTGGTTCTGCTCCTCCACCTCTGCCCTCATCCTCACCTACGGCTTGTTCTTTCTCCTCACCCCTTAAACTGTGAGCAGTGGAATGCAGCAGTACCATAGATGAGTTCTACATTTTCATCATTCTACCATATTCCAGCACTCCCAAGAAGATAAAGATGTTCTGGAAAGTGACAGCTGCTCCTCCTTGCCATGTTATTGCCTATTTCTGAAACTAGAGCAATCCACTCCAAGTATTTTGAAACAATTTCTGTTCTGTTGTTAAATGAAAGTGCACTAAAGCCCACGGCACCAGGCCATCATACCACCTTTCTGCTCCCTTCTACGTGATCTTCAGTCTCTGGGTTCTCTTCTACATGTAGAAAGAATTTGGGGACCCAGTCGATGGATTGTTTTTCCATTCCAATTTTTACCATATTTAGGGAAACAGTGTTCTTTGACCACTTGATTTCTAAATATTTTCACTTCCATTCAATTTCAGCCACTCCCTCCCATAATGGTGACCTAGACCTGTACATCAGCCAGAACCATCCATCTGAAATCTGAAACTCCTGTAGGCCACTGTCCAAATCTAACACTTGCTAGAAATAGACCTTGTTAAGGATGCTCTCTGGTCTTCCTCCAGACTTCAGCGATGGCCTTTCCGTGTCATTTTTGTGCTGCTGCACTGCTCCTTTCAGAGTCTCCTTCTGTGGTCTCCCTGACTTTCATTTATTGAGGACAGTCAAGTTTTGTTTCCTGCATGGACTTCACCAGACAGAGATAGGTTTCATAATGCAATTGCTAATCGAATTTGCACATGAAAGAATAAATACCCAATAAATTTGCTAACAGAAAAATGGCTTATGATGGGGACTTTATTAAGCTTATATGTGGGAGTAAAAACTGATAAAATTCTAGGATCCTGCTGTGGTTAGACTATATTTAAATTTTTATTCAAAGATAGGTTTATTTTGGGTTAGCGGCCAACTGAACATGAGGAAATAATTGAATTGTCTACATCAACCCATTATAATCTGTCTTCGTGTGCCCACATGAAAAAATTTTACCCTGACAAGATGTTTCCGTGTCTTAAAGTGATTTTCTGGGCATGTTATATGAATTACACAATATATTGCTGTAATGTATATTTAAACATATACATACAATCTAGTTTCATTAGTAATGGTAGTTATGTTCTATAAAGTTGATGATTACCTCAAGGCTTACACAAAATATCTTGTAGTCATAATTATTTTAAGTTGATGACTTCAATCTCATACTAAAACTCTACACTTTGATTCTCTTCCCTCATTTTGTGTTCTTGTAGTCTGTTTAGTTCTTTTTATATGGTGCATACATTAACAAACTTTTGTGGCTATCGTTATCTTAATATGATTGTCTTTTCACTTTTATATTAAGGTAGTACAAGGTAAGGGTGCCCACTCTTGCTACTTCTATTCAACAAAGTACGGGAAGTCCTAATCAGAGCAATTAAGCAAAATAATAATGATATTTTTTTTAAAAGGCATCCACACTAGAGAGCAAGAAGTAAAATTATCTCTGTTTTCAGATGACATGATCATATATGCAGAAAACTCTAAAGACTCACCAACAAAAAGATTTTTAGAACTATAATAACAAATTCAGTAAAGTTGCAGGATACAAAATCAATGTACAAAAATTGGCATTTTTCTATACAAAAACAACAACACATCTGAAAGGAAATTTTAAAAAATCCTATTTATGACAGCAACAAACAAAAAAAATAGGAATAAATTTAATCAAAAAGGTGAAAGACTTATATGTTGAAAATTATAAAACATTGATGAAAGAAATTGAAGAAGATATAGATAAAGAGAATGACATCCGTGTTCCTGAACTGGAAGAACGAGTATTAAAGTGATCTATGTATTCAATTCAATTTCTATTAAAATCCCAATGTCATTATATACAGAAATAGAAAAAAAATCCCAAAATTCACTTAGAACAACAAAAGACCCCAAATAGCCAAAGCGATCTTGAGCAAGAAGAACAAAGCCATAGGCATCACGTATTCTGATTCCAAAGTATATTACAAAGCTATTGCAATCACAACAGTGTGATCCTAGCAAAAAATAGACATATAGAACAAACAGAACAAAACAGAGAGCCCAGAGATAAATACTGTTAACTGATCTTCAAAAAAGTTGCCAAGAACACACAATAGGGCAAGGTAGTCTCTTCAATAAATGGTGTTAGAAAACTCAATACTCACGTGCAGAAAAATGAAATTGTATCGTTATATAAAAACCAACTCAAAATGAGTTAAAGACTTAAGTGTAAGACCTGAAACCAAACAAATACTGGAAGAAATCACAGGGAAAATTTTTTTTGACATTGGTCTGGGCAATAATATTTTGGATATGACCCCAAAAGCACAGGCAACAAAAGCATAAAGCAAAAATAGACAAGTCGTATTTCATCTAACTAAAAAGCTCCTGCACAGCAAAGGAAATAATTAATGGAGTGAAAAGACCACCTATGGAATAGGTGAAAATGTATGCAAACCATAATGTCTGATATCAAAAATATTCGAGGAATCCATACAACTTGAAAGCAAAAAAGTTTAATTACCCATTTAAATAATGGGCAAAGGGCCTTAGGAAACATTTCTCAAAAGAAGATACACATACAGGCAACAGGTATATGAAAAGGTGCTCAACATCACTAATCATCAGAGAAATGCAAATCAAAACCACAATGGATTATCACATCACACTTGTTAGAGTGGCTGTTATCCAAAAGACAAAAGATAACAAGCATTGATGAGGATGTGGAGAAAAGGGAACGCTTGCACAGTGTTGGTGGGAATATAAATTGGTACAGCCATTATGGAAAACAGTATGGAGGTTCCTCAAAATATTAAAATAAAACTACTGTATGATTTAATAAGCCCACTCTGGGTATATATGCAAAGGAAATGAAATCAGTATCTTGATGAGATGTCTGCATTCCCGTGTTTAGGACAGCATTATTCACAGTAGCGAAGATATTGAAATAAATGTCCATAAATAGATGAATAGATACAGAAAGATATATATACAATAGAATACTGTATAGAATAGCCTTTAAAAAGAAGGAAATCCTTCCATTTTTAACAAGATGCATAAATCTGGAGGACATTATGCTAAGTAAAATAACCCAGGTGCAGAAAGCCAAATACCACATGATTTTATTTACATGTGGAATTTTAAAAAGCAAAATTCAGAGAAGCAGAGCCTGTAATGGTGATTGCCAGCATCCTGGGGGAGGGAGAAATGGGGAGATGTTGGTCAAAGGATATGAAGTTTCATTTATGCAAGGTGAATATGTTCTAGAGAGCTAAGGTACAGCATGATGACTGTAGTTAACAATATTGCGTTGAATGCTTGAAATTTGCTAGAAGGAAAGATCATTAAATATTCTCACCACGAAGAAGGAAGGAAGGAAGGAAGGAAATTGTGTAGTATGGATATGTTAACTAGCTTGATTGTGGCAATCATTTTACAATGTATATGTACATCAAAACATCAAGTTGTACACCTTTAATATATACAATTTTAAATATGTCAATTAAAAAGGCAGAGCATCACTTTGTTTGATCTTTGCTAAGAACGTATGCACAAGTGCTCAAATTTTTTCCTCTCTCCACATGTCTGAAAATGAATGTAAATGCTGATAGTATTGATTTGGAGGTTATAAATAAATTTTATTTAATAGGTCAATTTGCTAATATGGATTCTGAGACTAGTTAGCATTGACTGTATATTGTGTGTATATGTGTGTTCATTGTATTCATTGGTGCAGACAACGGTGCATAATAAAAACTTTAGATAGTACTGACTACAGAATAAAGCTTAAGCTACTCTTGCAGGCATTCAAGAACATTAACTATCTAGAACGACTTTATTACCACTACTGCTGACATAAGGTTTGCAATTATTTCTTTATAATCTTGTTTCTCCTTCAGGCAGTAAGATCTTTAAGGGCAGGGTCAAGGTTCTATTTAGTGTACCTCCTATTCCTACTTCAGTGCTTGGTTCATTGAAAGTCTCAGTAAATATTTGACCAACTGTCAACATTATATTCTTTTTAGGAAAGAATGCTCAGACAGATAGGAAGAAGAGACCCACCTAGGAGGGCATCATCCATAGTGTCCTATGCTACAGAGAGATTCAGAAGGGACAGGGACTAAGGAAAAGCAGTAGGATCTGCAATGATTATAGCTGTCACTCAGGTGGCCATTCTCCCAGCCAATCAGCAGAAGAGGGGAGTCAGACTCAGATTCTTGAAAGCCCACACTCTTTCCCCTCAGATCATGTCATCTCCATCTCGGAAAGGGGCATGGAAGGAGAGCAAGGGAGAGTTACAGTAGCTTGTGGGGTTTTGCTAATATGCAAAGAGTGGGAGTTACATTTGGATAAGCACCCTGGAGCCAGACTGTGAAAGACTTTGAGTCCCAAAGGAGATCCCAAGGACAATGCAGTTACTAACTTCCTGTAGGGAAGGCAAACTTCAACCAGGCCTTCTCTGGTGCAACTTGCATCCCTGAGTCATCCAGCAGACTCCCAGGGCTGAGAACAATTTGACAACTTTGGACAGGAGAGAAAACCCCAGATCCTCTTTAATTAAAAGTTTTAGAAATAAAGGTTTTCTGGGTAGAGCTGCTGTTTGTCATTACTCAGGCTTTTGCCCTAGCGTTAAAAGATAAGGACAGTAAGACGGAGGCCAAACTTGTAGCTGGAATCTTACTTGGAGTGTCCAGAGGTTTTCCTTGTCATTCAGGATCAGAGTTAGTATTATCCCATGCTTTCTAAGATGAGGACTAGACCATGTGAATTTCCATTTTTTGATTGTCTAATGTTTATGCTTAAAATGATGGTGATGTGGTACAGAATATTTATTGTATTTACCTTATTGTCATCCTTCAACTTAGACAAAATAGTAATGAGAGGAAACTTTGCCTGAATTCCTGTGATAAGTTAAGCCCAGAAGATCTACTCCTGTTTTCTGCAAAGTGAATTAAATCTACACAGATTAACATCATGTTTATATGTTTTATCTTTATATGTACATATCTATTTTGGTGCTGTGACTCAATTTGAACCTTAAGTTTATATGTTAGTTATGATAGAAACACTCTGCTTTCTTCTGTGCTATTCTTTTGCAAAGCATTTAGAAAAAACTCTTCTACTCAGTTGCTTACAGATATTTAGGAACTTAGTCATTTTATATAACTGATTCAGTTTCAATGATGAATATTATTTTCTAAAGTGAGATACAAGCATGTGAATTTAAAATTAGATCATATTTATGTCCATCTTTTAAAGAATATATTAAAAATAGGATTTGCCAAAAACTTTAATGATACTGTAGAAAATTCAATGGTGTCCATACAAAAGATAACAGCAGACAGAAATCTTCTGAAGTACTTGTGTCAGACAGAGGATCAGCCAGAGTGTGGGGAGGTGACAGGCTGATGGGGAAGACTAATCTGCATGGGCACCCCAAGAAGCCCCAGGCAATGGGTGTGAGTACGAGACCCTCTTTGGACAGGGACACAGGGCAAAAGTTTATGGAAGCAATTGTCTGTCTCACTACTGCCCCTTCTCCCGACTGCCCATCAACAAAACTTTATTAAGTCTCCTAAATGTGTCAGACACTGTACTAGGAGCAGGGGCAGGCACACAGAGTGAGCCAAGACTGTAGCTCATGATAAACTCTAAAGGAGTTCTGGTGGATTTTGACATAATATACCTTTCCTTTGGGACTATAACGCTGGATTTGAAATGAATGTTACTGTCGACTATTTGTTAAAAGGGAATTCTAATCTCATTACCAAGTGTGATTCATGGATGTGACAAATTTCTCAGGGTTCTTATGACTATCTCTTCTTCCTTTTCTGCTGTGATAAAAGGAAATAAGCCATAGTATTTATAGAGTTAAATATAATTCTGTTCCCTACACCTTCCCTACTTCACCAAAGAAATAGCAAAAGTCAAATTCCTTTGTCACTTATACCATAGCACGTAGGAACGGCTGTCATGGAGCCAGGTATTTTTGTGCCTACTGCAATTCCTCAATTGTTATTCATGAATAGAGCACACATATCACTGGAGAAATAGAACGTAGTGCTGTTAGTAGGGCTAAAAATGAAAGATAGAAAAATTACTTGAGCATCTTGGGGGGAAAAAAAGACCAAAAATAGCATTCTACATGCCAGGAAAAACAAACAACCTTGTAGATATATGAAGTAGTAATTCTGCTATTATAGCTCTTATTGCTGCAGACTATATGCAGAACATAATTATTTTGCCTTTAAATAATGTTACCTAATGATTAGAAAGATTTAATTGATCTTATAAAATTTGGTAATCTGGCCTGTTTCAATATGGTGGTGAGACAATGAATTCAAGTTGAAAGAAAAAATGCGCCAACCTACATCCAGCATAGGCTCAGACGGTGCTATTGCCCAAACTAAGGTCGGATGGCTACAGCTGTACTCACACCCAATTTCTTCTGCCTCCCCAATCCTCCACTGCTACTGGGCTCATGTTCAACTGCCTCTTGGGAAATGCTGGGATCCCATACTCTGCCCATGTGGCTGGGGAAATGGCTGATAATAAAGTCTTTGTAGATGACCTGTCCCCTGAGTTTAAATACTAGGTTTTCTCCTAAGGAGGAGGAAAATAATGTGTCAGTAGTTCCCAAACATGGCTGACTGAGCGTCCGTATAAACACAGGTCAAATCAAATACAGATTTCTAGGCCTCACCCTGCTTCAGTTGTGCTGTGGAACAAACACTGCTGAAATGCTCAGTGGCTTATTTCTTACCCATGGACATGAATTGTGTCGTGGCTCAGCTGGGACAGTGCTATGGTCTGAATGTTTGTGTGCCCCCGAAATTCATGTTAAAACCTAATCACCAAGGTGATGGTGTTGGAAGGTGAAGTTTTTAGGATATAATTAGGTCATGTGGGTGAAACACTCTTGAATGGGATTGGTGTTCTTATAAAACAGACTCTGGAGAGCTAGCTATCCCCTTCCACCATGTGCAGACACAGGTGGAAGGCACTGTCTATGGAGAATGGGCCCTCACCAGATACTGAATCTCTGGTCCTTAATCTTTGACTTCCAGTCTCCAGAACTGTGAGAAATACATTTCTATGCTTACAAGCTACCTAGTCTATGGCATTAATATTTTATTGTAGTGGCCCCACTGGACTAAGACAACTGGTCTGCATTAGGCTTGGGCTCAAGTCTCTCCCACATGTTTCTCTTTCTAGAACACAGACAGCAGGAACAACAGCTGCCTGGGGCCTGTACTTTTCATGGTAATGGCAGGAACATAAGAAGGTGAGTGAAAACATGTGATGGTCCTTAAAGCCTCTATTTGAAACTGACCCACCAAACTTATTCCCACATTCCACTGGTCAAAGCAAGTCACGTGACCAAACTCAAGGTCAGTGGGGTCCGGAAGTACACTATGTCCCACAGAACAACGGAGGAGGAATGATCACTTAGGGGTTGGTGCTGAGGGACGAGGTGTACAACAAAGCCAACCCTGTTGGAGGATTGCCATCTTGGTGCCACTAGAGAACATGTCATAGTAAGAGGAATGATGGGCTCCACTCTTTCAGTAGCCCAACAAATGCGTATTGAGTCATTAATATGCACTCTCCAAAATCAGATAGAGAATGTTAATGCAATTCATGTAATTTAATAACAAGATGGTCAAGAATGGAAAGGGAATAAGAAAAGCAGCCCCTAAAGGCATCAATCAGGGAATGCTTCCTAGGGGAGACAACATCTGAGATCAGTGACCATGAAGGGTGAATATTTTCTAGAGACAGGACGTGCATGGAGGAGGGATAGTCTAGGCAGAGAAGATCACAGAACAAAATGAGAAGTCTAGAAGCAGCATGATATATCTGACAGAGAATGTCATGAGTTCTCCAAATCCTGCTTTTTCTCCACAGTGTTAGAGCCTGATCATATTTCCCAGCTTCCCTTGTAGTTGGGTGTGGTCATGTGGCTGATTACAGCCCAAGAATGAGGCCAGAAATGATATATTCTCTTCCAGTTCTGGTCCTTAAAAACCTCCCACATAGGCTGGGTGTGGTGGCTCACGCCTGTAATCCTAGCTCTCTGGGAGGCGAAGGCGGGCGGATTGTTTGAGCTCAGGAGTTCGAAACCAGCCTGAGCAAGAGCAAGACCCCATCTCTACTAAAAATACAAAGAAATTAATTGGGCAACTAAAAATATATAGAAAAAATTAGCCGGGCATGGTGGCATATGCCTGTAGTCCCAGCTACTCGGGAGGCTGAGGCAAAAGGATCGCTTGAGCCCAGGAGTTTGAGGTTGCTGTGAGCTAGGATGACGCCACGGCACTCTAGCCCGGGCAACACAGTGAGACTCTATCTCAAAAAAAAAAAAAAAAAACCTCCCACATGCAAACCTCTATTCTCTCCCTCAA
Organism: Propithecus coquereli; assembly: GCF_000956105.1. Lineage (NCBI taxonomy): Eukaryota > Metazoa > Chordata > Mammalia > Primates > Indriidae > Propithecus > Propithecus coquereli. The sequence goes on along the minus strand of NW_012148363.1, from coordinate 2,843,134 downwards.
TCAGCTGAATGGGAGGCCTCACTCTGCTTCAGCCACAAGATGAGCTGCACCGAGACAGTGGATGATGCTATGAAATACCTTACCCACCAACTAGAAATTTCTGCATGCGTGAGAGACAAAGTTTATTGTGTTAAGACACTAAGATTTAGGATGTTTGTTATAGTAGTTAATATCAGCCACCTTAACTAATGTAGTGTACATGTGTTTTGCTGATGGTAAGAGATGGCTATTATGTAGAAAAAAGAGATAGCCGTCACTGACTACCTGCATTAGTCACTTATCCTAGATACCTCTGGGGTTATTGTGGGTACTGTGTAGATTAAGAGGTATAATAGCACCTTAGAACTGTAAGTCTAGACAAAGCATGAGTCTGAACATGTAATCATGCCCAGTGTAAGGGCTGGTTCATGCTACAGAGACTGTGTGTGAAGCACAATCATTTATAGTTTGCATCTATGGCAGAATAACCATGAAGATGTTCATCTGGCAGCTTTTTTGATGTCTAATGTGTTTAGCTGTGTGCTCCCCCACCCTGCCCCAAATGGTTTGTGTTTAACTGTAGCGGAGGGGTGCTCCCCCTATCTCACAACCTTAGAAGTATCTGTTATCCAATGAGATTGAAAGAAAAAAAAAAAAAAACCCGGCTCATGAATATGTCATCACATGACCAGAACTAAATAATAAAACAGTAAAACCTCTGAGTTAAAGCCATGGCAAGTATCACAAGGTGTCTGTTTCTGCTTCCATTTCAAAGTAATATACCATCTGGAAGTTATTTTTCCTGCCAAAAGGAGGAGAGACATAAAGGTTCCCTTTCCTTTCTGAAATGAAGAATCATAGAATAGCTGAGCTCCATGAAATAGAGAAACAGGCCCCCACTGGAGATAGGAGGGGCTGGTGAGAGGCTAGCAGGAGAAAGCGTTGTCAGAGGCAACTTCCCTCAATACCAGAGAGGATAACTGTATTGAAAATGGATTTTGAGCTGCACACAAGCAGAAAGAGAATATTTGCATACATTAAGAATTACAATAAGTGTCTTGACACAAAGCAAGATTACTTCATTGGAGATCTTCATGGGAAAATATTGATAGAAGAGACCCAGAGCAGGCACGGTAGAGCCCATCAGTACCAGAAGAAAAATGCAGACTTGAACAAAACAGAGGTAGTTCTTCTAGTTAGCAAGAGCCTGAACTTCGGTGAGCAGGGAATGGAAATTCATGTCAGCATTCCCACTGTGTCAGACCTCTTGTAGGCAGTGTATTGTGGTGCTTAATCCTACGTGGTGGCTTCTGGCGTTATCCTCTAACCTTTTTCCTATATTTATGAAATATGGATTCAAAGACTCCTTCAAGTTGTTTTCACATGTATATATAACAGGGTTGAATCCTACTGATTAGTCAAGATCCTAGTGCCAAGAATGGACAAGCCAGGTGAGTGCAAACCTCTCTTAGTTTGGGGTTTTATGGAAGCAGACGCTGAGACAAGAATTCAAATGCAAGCAATTTATTTGAGAGATGATCCCTGGAAACCACAGCAGAGACATGAGAAAGTAAAACTGGAAGGGAAACAGCCAATGAAAGGTGGAATATAAAACAAATTACCACTGTGGGCCACCAAAGCTGGGAAACTCGGGAAATGGTACAGAATGTGCACCACAGGGTCATGTTTTCTGAGAGTCTGGGGAGCCGAGGTATTTATATACCAGCTCCTGTCAGTCAGATGTTGAGAGTTGCTTCTGGGAGATGTTAATTCTCCAGAATTGCAGCCTGCCCTGCAGGTGAAATGCAGGCACTGGCAGGAGGAAGTTGAACCTGTGTGCACTGAAATGATAGGGGAAATGGGATGTGGGCAGGAAAATGAGAGAGTCTACTACAAACCCCCATTGGATGCCTTTTCTCAACTGGATGTGCTACTTGGTGAAATTACTTTGGTGCATTTCCCACTCTGCCCAGCACCAGTGATTTGGCTGCACACTTGAGTGTCTACATGCAAGAACTTAGGATTGTTTTTTAACCAAAAATGGTATTTCTGTGCCTTTTATTTTATTTTAATACATTTATTCTTTATATATGATTTAGAGAAAAAACAGAGCTAGAACTACAACTGTTTTCAAAGCCCATCAATTTCTTATCACTGTTCATGTATACACACTACAGAAAATGCACTGGGTAACCCTAAGATAAAAGGGCTCTGTCTATGAAAATGTGCTGTCTTGTGGTGAGCTGCAGCTCTTTCAGGTGAGACCCTACTGAGGGTGCTTTGGGATCTAGAAAAGGGAATCTATGCCTTTTGGCCTTGAATGCCACTTCTAATTTTCAAAACTGCTTCATAATATCCCCTCACTTTTCACAAATGACTAATCTCTCTTGCTACTCATTTCATTCTCTTGTTTTCTCATTTAAGAACACAGAGGGAAATTACGTGATTTTACTTTCTTTAATGGTTGCTTAAAAACTCTTTCAATTTCCTGAATAAAAGTGCACGGGAAAAAGCAGAGTCATGTCCATTTTGCATTGTAAGCTTATCTCAGTGATTTTAAAAATAACATGAATTGTATATTTATGTGTGTTGGTGTAATTATTTGAAGATTGTAAATGCATATCAATATATCATGAACAAATAAAAAATCCATCACTCATATTTTACTGAAAACCAGTTCACTTCACATTAGCCTAAGTTAATGTATTTTGTGTTAGGTTTTATGTTTCTGATGGGCAATCTGTTTGGTATTGCACATAGCTGCTGTATGCTTATAGCACAGTGTATATGGTTGTTTCTTATTTTTAACTATTTACTTTAAAATAATCTTAAACCAAGAAAAAAGTTGCAAAAGTAGTAGACAGAGATCCCATTACCTTTTACTCACATTCCTTAATGGTAACATCATAGATAGCATAATGCAATAATACAGGGTTGTTCTTGAGCCAGACAGATATGAGAAAATCTTCTCCAGAAGTTCATCACCTATTAGCGATACTCTTTCCACACATGGTATGGCAATGCCTCCTTCGGTTAAAAACAGGGGCAGGGCTGAGGCGATTGGAAAAAAAAGTCTTCTCTTTACTTTGGAGCACTTAATGTAATCCAATGAATAAATGCATACATGCATGAACACGTAAAACGTTTTGGTGTCCTTAGGATTTGCAGAGACTTTGTATTGGTGTTTTCTTTTCACTTTCAGTCATGCCACCTTCTCCCTTCCTTTGTTACTGATGACCGTTAGGGGTAGAATCTATGAGGCCTAATCTGTTCTGATCTTCTAGAATCTGGAGGAAAGCAAAAGACAGCTTACTACTTAAAGTAGTAAAGAAGTTCGTGTCCCTGATATGAGGACTCTGGTGGCACCGAAGTCACATAGTGGGTATGCAGTAACATTTGTTGCACAGAAGTCCCTGGTGGCTGCCAATACTCAGTAATAAATTAGATGGTGAGAAATACTTGAACTTGTCAGCGTCACTTGGGGCTGTTCTGTGCAGACATTAGGAAAACGCTAAACGCCTATCATTGCAATACTAATTATGATAACCAGATCAATGCTGTGAGGTCATTAATAGAGTTAATATTAACAAAGGCTTATTTTTAACCCAAACAGCAATTTAAAAGATGGTGCTTGGCTATCTGTTTCAAATTTCAATACTAATTATAAATAATATTTCTTGAATCAAAACATACCAAAGGAATTTTCCCTATCTTTTCTCCTTCAGTTTCTCCCACTCTTCAGGCTTTCCTTAGAAATACCCCCCACACTATGCATTCATCTCCCATTTCTTTCTCCCAATAAAATTCTTAATCTCCCAATAAAACAACCCTCTGGGAGCCATTTCTAAATGCTAAGATGCAAAGTGCTTATAATAGGAAGAAGTATGCCTCTTTTTAGAGAGTAGGAAAATAGAAAAATTATAACTTCCATCTCTCCCCCTTTTCCACTCCAACATTCCAGGACCTCCATTGCTATACATAACAAGTGAACCATAACAAGTGGTCTCAACAGGCCTGTGACAGTACAGTAAGGTTCCTCAACCCTTCGTAGGCATGCTTCAAAATCTTCGCACATGTGTGTCCAAATCTTGTTCCAGTGCACACCTTGTCTTTGCCCCAACTGAGCTGGCATTCTGTTTTTGCAATGTCTGTCAGATAGTCATGAAGTTAAACCAGTTGTTGGAGGAGATGTAGAAGATTATAATTTGTTTGCTCCAAGAAGTTCCCAAGAAGAGACTCAATACGAAGCAGACACCAGAGAAAACACATCTAGGAACTGTTCACACTGTGGACAGAATGCTTCAACAAGCTATAAAATATTCCATTAAAACAAAAATGTAGAACTGTAAGGCTTAAACAAGCAAAAAACAGTGAAATAATTGAAGAAGAACTTTAATTCAGAAGAATCTTAATTTAAGGAGGAACTTAAAGCTGGTGTCCCACATCCTGGTATTTGAAAGTCCTGTGAACCCAAAAAAATTGGGAATCTAGAAATCTAGAAATCTTCACTTCCAGATCTGGCCTCTAGGTGCATTGTTTTCTCCTCAGTTATCTTTTAGTTTGGATAATTCACTCCTCTCTCAACTTTAAGGGAGACAGGACTGGAGTTTCTCAAAAGAAATTTTACCTAGAAAAAAAAAAAAGAAAAAAGATAGAAGTAAGAACAAAAACTCCAAAACAAACAAAAAAAAAACCATATAGACTCAAATGGCATTAAGGTACATGTGTATATGTATACATATATGTTTCATACTTAGTATATATGTATGCATACATATATTCAACACTATTAAGTATTATGCTAAAAATGTACACACATCCTTGTTCTTCATTCAACAAATATTGAGTTTGACTATTGCTATAAGCACTGGTGAAACAGCTTTGTATTTGAGTTGGGGAAACAGGAACTCATAAAGGAAGCAAATAAGTGTTTTAAAGAAAAATAAAATAGAGACACTGGGGTATTATTCTGATGGAGTGTTCAGTAAAGGCCTCTATGGGATGGGACAGGAGGCTGAGCTCTATCTGCATGAGGTGAGGGGCAAGCTCCACATAGATAGGGGATGAAGGACAAATGCCAAGGTTTAGTCCTGGGGGGAAGTCATATCATGTCCACTTTGCATATGGGGAAAATAGGGCTCGCAGGGAAGCAAAGTGACTTCTGAGATTCTATAGCCAGGAAGCGACATAAACAGCCATATATATGATGAGCTGTTCTACTTAGATTATTATTTCTTCTTCAATTGGTTTTTCCAAAATCTTCTCCAGGCCCCACCCTTTCCATTGCTCTGTCATTTTCCACTCCCTTCTTGTCTCCTTTCCCTAAGAGACAAGCAATTACTCTTTTACACCTTCCCTAATCCTCGAGAGAAGAAATCTCAATGACATCACCTGGTACCAACCCCCTGCAGAGGGGCTCTGCCTCCTCTCTGCATCTGCTCCCCCTTCCCTAGTGTAAGGGTGTGCGGTGAGGGCAGGGAGAAGTACCATTTACTTTTGCAAACCTGGCAACTAGCACAGCCCTTTACCTGGCAAGCAATTAAGAAATGAAGCACATAAGAAATATTTGAGGGAAGAGTAAAGGAAGGAAGAGAACAAAAATAGAAGGGAGGAAGATTTTTAGTTTAAGATGCAATTCAATTTAGAAAATGAGATTAAGAGACTGTAGAGAAATAAAGGAAGCCTCACACAATTTCTAGACTTGTTACTAGCATTGTGTTATCTTTTCTTGTTTAAATACATTTAAGACAAAGCTATTTTCAATTGCCTTAAATTACACATGGAAGAAACTCCAATTTGAGTCCATCAGTATTGGGGGTGGTGGGAAAAGGAGAAGTATAGGGGACCCTCCTAGTCTCCTAAAATCACTCCACATGAGTGGTACTGGCTCTGGAGTTTGGTCAATGCAAATTATTATGCCTACTTTCCAGGGAGGGAGAGTCAGCTCCACTGTTGGTAAGTGCTACTTTGTCCTAAAGTTTCAGAGGCAACATAGTGAATGTGTAAATCCAGGAGCTCTAGAGTCCATTACCTGGTTTTGCATTCCTCTTCCTCCATTTAGGAGTCAGGGGAGTCTCTGCTCCTGTTTGTTTCTACACCTTTTCAATGGGGATGCTCAGGGCACCCACCTCATGTGATTGTTGTGAGGATTAAATGACTGAATACACATAAAAAGCTTAGACTGGTGCCAGGCATCTGGTAAGAACCTGATGGATGCAGATGAACCCATAATATGGTACTTTCTAAACAAAAAAAAAAAAAACCACGAAAAAGTATGTTGGTGTAAGCATATATAATTTGGAGAGAAGGAAGTGTCAGTGTCTTTATTACCATCATTCGTCACAGTCTCGGAGATGAAGAGGCTATAATAAGTTCGTGACGCTGTAGATAGAAGACTCGTTCACGTCCTCTCACTCTTCAGCTGCTTCCTACAGCTTTTACAGGGGTCAATGTTATGAGACTTTCTGCATTGTCCTTTCCTATACGATAAATTATTTATTAGTCAGTGTCCATTTTTTTCCTATTGTTTGCATCCATCATGAATGATGATGACTAAGTTGATTGTGCAGAAAGGCACCATGCTCTCATAATCCTTGATCACTGATGTCTTAAAGGTTGGGTTAAAAAAAAGGGGGGGTTTCTGATTCCATTTCTCCCTTCTTCATGATAATGGACAGAGATGGAACCCAAACAATGAATGTCCCGAACCCTTTTTTACTGAACCCAAGCCTGAGGTTATTCATGTGTCCCTACTAGAATTTTAAAGATATCATGCACAGACTTTTCTGGGAACTAAAACTGTCTGAAATTATAAACACAGATCCTGAAACACGTTTCGGAAAGGGTCAGTTACTTGTAAAACAAATAAAAACAGGACTTCCTTTAATACCCGAACGAACGGATTAAGCAGTTAACATGTAAGGAGCGAATGTTTTAAAAATGCAAAGATATTTCACATTTTCTTACCAACCTACCACCAAGAACCCAGGAGGGCAGCAGTGGGTTAGAAACAGGGTTTCTGTGCCCAATTCTGAAGACAGCCTCTTCGGAGACAACTGGCCTGGAGGCTTGTTCCCTGTTCTTCTGGCGTGCCTCTGAGCTACTTGCTCTGTTCCACCAGGGGCAACAAATGCGCCCATGAAATCTGACATCGCGCCCTGATGAAATTTAATGCTCAGCAGAACTCCTCCGCTCTATTCTGTTAATAGAGAAAGCCAGAAAATTTCCCTGGGATTCCTGGACAGTTTGTCTGGATCTTAACTATCCCTGATCAGATCTTATCATCAAACTCTCCTCAAACAATGTATGTCTCTGTGAAGAAATCACATTTATCCTTATTCCGGAAACCATCTCCGTTCCGAGAAAAAGAACTCTACGCATCCTCCTCTTCTTCGCCTTCTCTTTTCTCCCGGCCTGGTGAGGATTTCAAAGGAGCTTTGAGTTGAGAACCCGAAGCCAGATCTCCTCGCGGCGTGCTGGCTTGTCCCCGCGCCCCCGGCCAGCGCATCCCTTCGCCTCAGCGCCTCTTCCCAACCAACTCTGTCCAACTTTGCCTTGCAGACTCCAGCAGGGGCGCCCTCTGAGCAACCGACTGCGGCGGGCAGAAGCGACCTCCGCCAGGAGACCCCCGAGACTCGCAGCGTCCCCCCGCCCCGCTCGCAGCCCGGCAGGTTCCCCAGCTCCGCGGCGCGCTCTGCCGCGCTCACCCACCCTGGGCACCTCGCCTCCCGGCGCTTCCTCCCCGGACACCAAGCCCTCCCAACTCCGCCCTCTCCACCTCCGGGGGCAGCTCAGCTAAACCCAGTACCCCTCCCTAGCAAACTGGTCCGACCACCCTCCCAGCGCCCGACACAACCCTCAACAAGAAAGCCCAGCCCGGGTCTCCCCAGTTACCCTGGTCACCGAGGGTCTCCATCGCCGCCGGCCGCCCTAATTCACGCTCATTCATATTCATTCTCTTTCTCTTTCTCTCTGTCCCTCTTCTCTCTCCCTGAAGACTCCTAACAAGACAGGCCGATCCTCCCCAGGGCGCTCCCTTTCATTCATCCCCTCCCACCACACACACGCACACACACACACACCCCAACCCAGACAGCCCACTCCACTTTCCAGACGCCCACCTCCTACATACTCCCCTCCCCTAAACAGACAGTCACCCACTCACCATCTGTAGCCTCCTTCCGTCCCCCGCCCCGCCCGCCGGGCTCCCTCTCCCCAAGAAGCAGACCTGCACAGTGGGAGGCAGGGACCCCCGCCAGACGCTCGGGTCGTGCGCGCCGCACTGACCTCGGCCCGCCCCGCCGGGAAACTAACAAAGGCGGGCGCGAGCCCGCAGCCCGAGAGCGGCGAGTGGCGCCCGCGGGGCCGGCGAGCCTGGGCCGGGCTGGCTAACACCCGGCGGGGCCGCTCCGAAGTCGGGAGGCAGCAGCGCCTGAGGACGCGGATTTCTAGTCGCTCGCGCCGCTCGGACGCCGCCAGCACCATGGGCTGCTGCACCGGGCGCTGCTCGCTCATCTGCCTCTGCGCGCTGCAGCTGGTGAGTGCCCCGCGCGCCGCCGCCCCGGGACCGTCCCCGCCGGGGGCTCCGACCCTGCGCTGGGACCGGCCTTCCGGGCTCTCTCGGCAGCTCCGCAGCTGCGGGCAAGGGGCGAACGGGTGAGCAGGACGCTCTCGCCGGCTCCTACCCTTCCCGCCACCCCGCTCAAGCCGCGGGCACTCATCGAGTCGCCCCTGCCCTGCGGGAGGGCGCGGTCTAACTCCCAGTCCCGTGCGCTGGGGTTCACCGCGCCCCCGCCGGGCGTCGCCACACAGTCCGCGGCTTGGCGCCCAGGCGCTGGGGGAGTGAGCTATTTCCTAGCCCCTTGATCCGACACCTGGCTCTGGCATCCTCCGCGTTCCTGCTGAAGTTACACGGGGGCTTGTGGGCTCTTTCTTCTTGGGATGATTTCCAGGAATGTTGCTTAATTACAAGGTGCGTGGGAATGCCCAGGTTCTGAGCAGACTGAAGCAGCCGTAACTCTCTGAGTTAAGAGTGAGGTTGAGGTGGTTCTTACCTTCAGCAGGTTGAAAAGTGGTGGTTGAGGAGTCTCAGACCTCCAGGAGGGAGATCTTGGCTGCGTGTTTCGGCCCCTGCCCTTCCAATTTCGCTTTAGATTTTGTTGAAATGTTGCATGTCCAAGCGGCGACAGACTGACAGCTGTCATCAGGGAGAGAACAGAGTGAGCGGCTCTGTTGGCGCCGTGCCTTGCGGAGAGAGTGCCTGTGATGGGAAGTTAGAAACCAGAGAGCAGAGAAAAAGGCCTTTCAGAGAGGAGCAGATGCTCTTCTTAATCCCTTTGGAACCTGGACTGGCCCTGTGGTCACTTGAGGTCAAGGCCACAGACCTTTTGTGTCAGACTTTTGTGTGTGAGAGATTAATAGACATCTCCCTTTCATTACACTTAAGACAGATCCTGTAGATGTCCTGCCAAGCTTTCTTCGAAGCATTGTGGGGTTTTTTGGTCACAAACATAGCTAGCATATTTTGACAAGCAAGAGGAAAAAAGCTTTCAATAAACTTTACTGAGTAATGTCAACCCTTGCAAGACTCATTACCCACGGGATACAATAATGTTCCTTAGTAGTTAGTCCTTGTTCACATGAAGAAGGTTTTAGAATATTTTCACATTTCTTTTGCCTCAGTGTTCCAGTCCCCCATAAGAACCTCACTTTGGATATGTTCTTCATTTTTTACATAATGTGTGCATAATTTATGTATTCATAGATTCGAAATCAGTGGCTACTTGTCTTTGAATCTATTGAACAGTCCCTTGTGGCCTGTGAAAAACTTAAACATATTTTAGAGTTTTCTTGAAAAATAATTTAAAAAAATCTGCTCCAACATGAATGTTTTCTTTCACTAAGGAAAAAAGGCCAGGAAATAATTTATACTTTGGTTTTTAGAAATGGACATGGCTTATAAGTTGGAAAAACTAAATAATTGTTTCCTCAACCTTTGATTACATAAAATTGTGGATAGGAACACTGGATTGTATAATCTATTAATATAAAAACATCATTTCTGTTTTACATTGAAATTACATGTAAGGTTTTTTATGTAGTAGGTTTATCAATACAATTATGATTTTCTGACTTGGCATTGTAATATTTGTGATGATAATGTTTTTGAGGTTTCATCCATCAGGCTAGAATACCTCCACTTTCCATGTACACTTTCTCAATGAATATAAATGCAACTTATTCTTAAAGCTTATCTTGAAATTGCATCTTCTTTATAAAGTCTTCCTTGGTGTTCTAGGTAAAATCACTTATTTTCCTTTAATCTCATAGAATTTTGCTTGTTACTCTGTTATAAAATATTTTATCCTCTCTTAAATAATTTTGAACTATTTATACACATTTCTCGCCATTAGACTGTGGTCTACTTGAGGGTAGGAACCAAATCTTATTCATCTTTGCAAATCCTGCAAGTTCTTAGTGCTCATATTAGGAGCTGAAACATGTTTGAATTTATAATAACACCTAACATTTACAATCCATACAGGGTGTCGAAATACATTTTTTGTCCCCTAAAATTATCCTCTGAGGAAGGTACTCATTTCACTAGTTTGCAGATGAGGAAGTTGATACTCACAGAGTTAAACAATTTTTCCAAAATTGTTAGTTTTTAGGATGGTAGAGACAGTGGGGTGATGGTAAACATTTAACAACTGGATCTCAAGCAAAACAAAAACATATACATATATGTTACATTATGATGTCATACGTGATAATATCTATATAAAGAATGTGTAGCAATCAATTGAAAAATAATATCAAGAATAACATTGCGATACTCTTCAGTGTGAATTCTATATAGCATTTAATTCTGGCAGCATCCTTTTGTTGAATTTGACTAACTCTTGGTTCTGTAGTTCTGATATGAATACCGGTTAATATTTTTATTTGCTTTAAGGAGAAAGAAGAAAATAAAACAAGGAAGACAATATCGGAACTTTACTCCATTAATGACATAAACAAATTCTTTGCAAAATTGGTTAATAGTTTTCAAATACTCAAAAATTATTTCCTCAGTTTCTTTTGTGCTATTGAGAGTGTTATGGCTGCAGGCATGACACACTTTGAGGTTTAATATATATTATTAAAAATGTTTCTACATCATTTTCCTAAGTCTAGACACTCAGCAAAACAGTGTCACCCCTTGATTTGTAGTATGTGCCAAATTCTTCAGTGTGAAAACTCCCACCTTGGCCAGTGTCAAGGGTGCCTTTATATAGTATTTCCATCATTCAGATAAAATAGGCATAAATAAGCTCAAAAGCATTGATAGGGTAAAACACAATGAAATAATTAGGAAGAGATAAGTTTTAACTATTTAGTACCTCAGTTTAATAAGATTGATTTAAATTTAAGTTTGTATAATTTGATGTTTAATAATGTCTGTATTTAATAAATGGCTCACAAAATTCCTAAAATATCTTAGCAAACCAACTCTCCGAGCCCGTATGAGCCTGCTCCAGCATACCACGGGGTAGAGGCCCCTGTGTCCCGGATCTGGTATTCTTTCCACTGAGGCCAGCTGTCTTCTTTCCCCTTTCATGTTGTTCTCTGCTCGCACCAGCTGTCGAAAGATGGAGGTTATGAAGCAGTAAACAAGTTTGGGGGTAAAAAGGGGACAGTATTTGGAGAGCACATTTGCTGAGGACAATGTACATGCTCATGACTAAGACTTGACTATGAGGTCACTAAATAGATGGCACATTAGCTCCTCCTAAAAGTTAAAGAAACAAATAAAGGGTTTTTATTACCTTATTGTCATTTCATGTGAACTATCCTTCAGAGTGGGCAAACTCAGACTGGGAAGTCTACTTGGAGAGAAATTATCATTTCAGGCTGGTATCTGTGGATGAGCTTTGGTTTGCAACATCTGATTCTTCTCTTTCCTTTTTTCCTTCCACTGCTCTGGCCATCTTGCATCCTTACTTTTTCCTCCATGCTTCTACCCCCAAGAAAATTTGTGTGTTTGCCCCATATTTTACATTCCTGTTCCTGATTTTGCCAGAAATTAAAGAGAAAGTGACAAGCAGGAATATAAGCCCATAGAAAACTGTGTGAAATAAATTTTTTTTAAAAAAGTGATTCATTACTATGTTACCTATCCATCAAGTCATCCAAGAGCCTTTAAAGATACTTTTGGTTTTGCTTGTTTTATAGTAATGTATATTCTATCATTAGATATATGTAATCTAGACATAAGAACTGATCACATACTTTTAGTACATTATTTTTAGTTACCATATATAAATGAGCCTTACTTGCATGTTTTTAAAGTCTAACACTCCACATGTCATTTCAGAGCCATCTTCTGAGAGTAGCTTCGGTGAAGCATTGAACTTATTTTGGCAGGCGTTGTTCCAACAGAGCTTTAGACATCTTCCAGCATCATAGAGGTCAGACTCCAGGGCATTTCAAGAAAACTTTGTCTCTGGATATTGTTATTACCAGGGGACATTTATTGTACCTGGAATCACTTTTAGGTGAAGGTCATGTTACTATTAGACATAACAATCATTGCAACAAAACTCAACACTCTCATTGGACTTATCTATGGCAACAGAAACCCTAAAAGATTTATAGAAAAATAAGCAGTTTTTAACACATAGATGAGTCATGTGTTTTTATTTTAGAGACTATTCTCTCAAATTAAAACTAGAATTTCTTTTCCTCATAGTAGAAATGAAGCTTAGTTAACTTTCTCTCCATACCACATTCAAACCATCTGTGAGAAAAACCACCTGTGACCCTATAGCGCTAAGATAAAAGGTGTTAGGAGGTGTCTGAAGGATGGTGGTGTAGTGTTGGTAACATGTTTTCAACTAAATTCTATGAAATGCATGGCTCACTTATCATGGATATTGGGCAGGGAATGCAGAAGTGCATTTCTTTTACTATGTATATTTACTGGTACTTTTGCTTTAACATAGTTTTAATTTTAACAGCTCTTTTACTTTAAAAGGGATGTGTGTGTGTGTGCATGCATGTGTGTGCATGCTGAGCAGAAGTGTTTGGAGACGTAAGGGTTCTGTTTTAGATACTTTAAGATCCTGCCACTTGAGGCCAAGTAGGTGTCAGGTACATGAGTTTGGAACCCAGAGAACAAGATTGGACTGAATATTCAGAATTGGGAATCGTGAACAATAGTGGTACTTAAAATCCCTGCGTGAGATCGCCTCGAGAGTGTATATGTGAGACTGGTACTGAAAATGGGACTTAGCACAAGGCAAGTAGAGAACAAGGAGCCAGCAAAGGATACAGAAGAAGAGGCCAGCAAGAATCAACTTGCTTTAAAAAGCAGAGCTTAGTATTCCAAGAAAAAGATAAAAATAAAAAAAACATTGAGCTGGAATCACTAGTAATAAGAAAGATGTATACCAAGAAATGATGATTATCAAATTGATTTTTTTCTGTGAGGTTAAGAGCAAGGTTACCATTTTAATGTTAGTTATTTAAAAATATGAATCCTTATATTTTTGTATTCTGTCCCAGTAAGCCAGGTTCTCTAGTATCAAATTGAGCAGGAAAAGTGACTTCCATCACATTTCATGGTGTAGCAAGAGAGACATTTTATTTCATGAGAATTAATTAATAATTTTCTTAAACATTTAGTAAAGTGCTAAACAGTCAATTAAATTACCTTTAACACTAATAGAGTCAACATGGATTAGTTGTAATCAAACAACATTGACTCTTTAGTTAACGGAGTGTTTTGCTTTTATAGATAATTAAGTAAAGAGAACAACGTTAGCAAAGTGCTGAGAAGAGTTTACGGGATGAATTGTGTTCCCCCCAGAAGAAACGTTGAAGCCCTAACCCCAGTACCTCAGAATGTGATCTTTTTTTGGAAATGGGGTTCTTACAGAGGTGATTAAGTTAAAATGAAGTCATGAAGGCAGGAACTAATCCCATATGACTGGTGGCCTTTAAAAAAAGGAAATTTGGATTCAGAGACAGACCAGCACAGAAGGAAGAGGATGTGAAGAGAGAATGGCACATGCAGATGGGGTTGGAGTGGTGCCAGCCACGGGAGGCTGAAGGTTGCCTGCAAACCACCAGAAGCTGGGAAGAGGTGAGGAATAATTCCCTTGCAGTTCCCAGAGGGAGCACAGGCCTGCTGTCACCTTGGTTTTGGACTTTTAGCTTCCAGAACTGTGAAAGAGTAAGTTTTTGTTGTTTTAAACCACTTGGTGGTGATACTTGGTTACAAAAACCCTGGAAATTTGAGAGACAGAGAGAGACAGAGACAGAGACAGAGACAGAGAGAAAGAGAGAGATAACATCTGAAATATGTCTGAAGGAAGAACAAACCTAGGTTTAAACAAAACCATTTAAATGGTGAAAGAAATCTAACGTTCAATGTGGATGTGGATTTGGGTTGATTGATGGCAGAGAGTGGAGACCAAGTCAGGGCAAGAATCTTTAGACCCAAAGGATCAAGTTCTTAGGTCGGGCTTGAGGCCTTTTATATAGCGGTTCCCTCATGGGGGTCTTTGGATCAGTGATATCAGAATCACTTGAGGAAGCTTCTGAAAGATAGTGGCTCAGGCTCCACCAGGACCTATTGAAGAGAAACGTTTTGGAGAAGGGCTTAAGAATTATGAATTATCAAAGGCTCCTTGCATGTTTCTGATTGAGGTAGATGGAAGTTTGGGGGCTTTTACTCAAATGAAGAGAGTCTTCTGGGTGAGAAGAACTTGAAGAGAAATTACTCTGGACATTTCTTCCTGGGAGGGGGGTTAGTTTCCTAGGATGACTCAGATTTCTACTCCGCTGACTTGTCACTCTTAACTCTAAGATTTTGGGCTGAGTTGTTTCTCTTATGGAAGCTTAATGTCTATGAAGCAAACCATGGAGTCATCCTCGGATTGTGGTACGAATTGGAGGGGAGGGCGGTGTTTCCCATCCTGAATAGGTCAGTCACTGAGGCTGCCTGTCCTCTGCACATGTGGCATCAGTGTATCTGAGGCAGGCTCCGTGCTGGTTTATGCTATAGGCTGGGTCAGGTTCACAGCCTGGACTGGACAGGGAGGCCAGAGAGAGGCACCAGGAGGAAGTGGGCCAGGTGCCTCTTTACAACCCCTGTTGACACTGCCTCTATTTCCTTGCCCAGGACTGTAAAGAATCACTCTGCTTTTGTAAAAGGTGCCTCGGGACTCATACTGCATGGTTTCAAGGTTTACTTAAAATAAATGGTTTCAACATTTCTTCTACAGGACACACTAAAACCTATTTCTAGACCCTATTTGTGAAGCTGAGAAATGTTCCTATTTTTGCTTTACAAACCAAAATCCTTATTTTATTATCAGTTTTAATTGACAATATGAGGTACAATATCATATTTTGATATATGTATGTAATGTGGAATGATGAAAACAAGCTAATGTGCATTTTTTTGGCCTCAATTATCATTTTTTGTGGCAAGACATTTGAAATTTACTCCCTTACTGTACATTTTGAAATATGCATACATTTTTATTACTGTAGTCACTATTCTCTGCAATAAATCTCAGATCAAAATCCTTATGTTTGTAACCTTGATCAACATTAATTTGAATATGTCCTTCTGATAGGTATTTATAAGGAAGTATAAGAAAGTTCTGCAGTCCTCATGGCTTGAGCCTCTCTGTTACATGAATATCAAATTTACATCGGACCTTTCTCTCTTAAGCTCCAGTTACTTATTTCACTTTTTCTTTTATTGCCTAATATGTCACATTCTTCAGGTTGAAACCTAACTTGTGATTCCTTCTTTCCCAAATTCCCCCTTTAGTTTTCTTGTCCTGCCCAGATATATTGAATTCACCCTCTACAATGTTGCCTGATTAATCTTTCTTAAATGGTAATTTCACCATGTCACTCCTCTTTAGAAAAGTAATGTCTCTATTCAAGCTGCCATTTGCCCTATATACCCTACCAATATAGAATTAATTCTCCAAGTCTACATCCTCAGTTCCATAGAGACAAATCTTAGTTTTCCATGAACAACCCATATTCATACCCTTGTGCCCTTGAACACGTGTAATTCAGCCTTCCTAAAACAAATTTCAAGGTTGTAAACTGAGAAAATGGAAATAAACAAACTTCACTGAAATGGAACTATCTATATGTACTTTTGGTATTTTATTCTTCATAAAATTATCAGGTGCTATTGATTTTTAAAATAATGTCCCCAATTTTAATCAAATCATTTTCATTCCAGTCACTCCCATGTGGAATTTTGTTTTGCCCAGGGTTTGTTTGTTTGTTTGTTTCCTAAGACGATAATCCTTATCATAAGATTTTGAGAAATAAATTGTTTTCTATCCCTAGAGCTTCAATAGTATTTGCTGTTAAACCATGAGCTATGTTGTCTTTATTTTTTCTACCTTTCTCTTACAATTTTTACCTGTGATGTAGCAATGTATAATTTAGGTCTCTAGCAAAGATTTGAACAATTATCCACATTATGTATAGGAAGAATTTCAAATAATTTAAACATGAAAACTTGAATCTATATTACTTAAGATTTTGGTATTAAAGACAAAATATACATTGATATGAATTTTGCATTGTTTCTTTGCAGAAGTTTATATGAGTGAGCAGGAAAAAGAACAAATCTATATATGTATACTTTGACTATTTAAGCATTTGCTTTCATCAGATAAAGTATATCTTGCTTAAAGAAGCAGATTTATAAGCATTTAATAAAAACCACTCATTAAAGATAAAAATAAAAGTCAGAATGAAAAACACAAAGTTGGAAGGCTTTGGCAACAAGATGACAGACAAGATGTTACCGAGCTTGGCAGACAGTAGACCTTGCCTTCTTCCGAACGTCCCAGTGTCACAATGAAACCATAATGGTGCTAGGAAGAAAAATGGGGCAAACAGAAGACCAGCAAGATTGAAGAATCCAGGAGATAAGCAAAGTATATTCCACCCAGGATGTTAATATAAGGTTGTGCACTTTACAAAAGTGTTCATGTGTTAGACTGAACTCCAACACTTGTTCTGCTTACATGAGGGGCAACTGGGCCTGGCACTGGAGAATTGATGCCTTTGGCTTTATATTTTGAGTTTGCCATCTACTATCAATTTGGAGCTGATATGGAATGAGAGAATTAATATATTAATCAATTCAAAGTAAATCTGATTAATGTGTAAATTAGGATTTACAATGGTTTAGGCAGCAATAAGATTAAAAAGAAATACCACCAATGATTCTTTATTGCTTATTTTGATTTTCTTACAATATTAATACTTTCTATGTCACACTTTAAAGTAACTTTAACATTGATTTTGAGAAATAGGAGAGATTTTTCAAACCATTTTGTGAATGTTTTGAGTGTCAATTTTAGGAAAAATATTTGATAAGTTTAAAATATAATTTCTTTCTTAAGTGCATCAAAAATTTATGCTTTTAATTCCCATTAACACTAATTGGTATTAATGTGTGTGAATCTTCATGCATCTACAACAGAATATAACATTAGAGTAAGAGCATAAACGTCATTAATGATTAGTATTCAAAATGCCAATTAAATGGTAGTACAAGCAAATGACATGTAGCAAAAACTGTCTAATTTGCATTTATTTTGATGTATTTTGGAAAAAAACTAAAATAAAATGGGAGATAGGCCCTGAATGCCCTGTGATGGAACATTTTTATCTTAGTTGTAGATAGACTACAGGAGAATAGTTATTTTAAGATGTGCATAGTAAAAAAACAAAACAAAATCAGGTGAAAGCATTGACATAAGTTAGGGAAGGGGAACCCTTCCTAGTAAACCTAGTAGACTGCAGTTCTGTTTGACACTGGTAAGAGATTCCCCAGTTTATTGAATTGGAGAAACGCTTGTCCACTTGGAAAAGGAGATGAGGGTGAAGGTCTGTGGGCAGTAGGGGTTGGTTTACTCACGAGAGCTCCACCTACAAGAATTAGATGACTCACTGTTGAGGGAGGATCAGGGAAGTGTTCTGTTTCTTTTGTCTACTCCCTCCATAGGTACCTGCATTATGAACAGTTTCATGCAGATGCTTTGTTCCTTTAGTAAAAGAAAGTATTGGAACAGGATTTTAGCAATCAGATTCTTGTGAGAGATATGAGCTCAATGAGGGTGCTGATAAGTCATAAATATATTTCTGACAGTTTCTCTCTATTCCAGTAATGAAAGACATAGTTATACTTTGGTATTGATTAATATGTAGCATGATAGAGCTTGCGTGTGAGAAGACAGAGGCTACAGAGGTTGACTGGTTAAATCGGTTAATTAAGGTACAAAGAGGAATGCTCTACACTCAAGTTATGTTTCCAGTGCTGATAACTAGCTGTAAATAATTATAATTAAGGTAATGGGAAATATAAATGCCTATTAATGACATTTCTTTATCCAAATTTGTATTTAAAGTATAAATTCTTGATGAAGGAGCTCTTTTAAATTATAGTTTATGAAAAGTAAGATATCTTAGAGTTAAGGGCTCCTCAAGAAGTCATCTGGGCTAGAAGCATCTTTAGCTCCAAGGCAGTTCTGTGTGTGGTGCTTCAATACTGAAGACTCTATTGTTGATTCTTAAATATCTCTGAGAATGGAAATCTTGCTTCGATTTCTAGTTTATCTTCCATTCATTTGCTTTTTATTTGGATGGAACAGCAGATGAAGGCAGTCATGGGCTGGAGTAGGCTTGTACCAATTGAGGAGAGTTAACTGTTGGGTTTCCAGGAATTTTGTGAACTGGTTATTAAACAGCTTAATTAAAAAATTATTCTATAAACATATAATTAAAAACAAAGATAATAAATGTTCAAAAGTCAACACTTTCTAATTGTTTTACTGCATTGTACTGTTATCTGTGCTCCGGAGGTTATTTTACATCTAAGTGTCTGTGTTCTGGAAATTCTATATAACAGCGTGCTATTTATTGAATATGTCTTCCCAATTCTGCATCCAGTGACATTATATTGGGAGCTGAAAATCTATCATGTAGGAAGTATTTACATATGTAAATACAGAAATGCTACAAATAAGTCCCTCCTCAAGCCCCCCAGGCCAGTTATTAAACATGTACTAGCACATCACTAGGCGGGAGCTTTCATCCTAAGAAGGCCATTTTTTCCCCTTGTACAAGTAGATTTATAAGCCTTTAACATAACTAATTAATGTATGTATAGAAAGTATATTTCATAACCTAAGTATTTTATTTGTTGCTTTGAGTACATCTGCAAAATTATTTAAATGTAATGGGGAAGTCTTTTATTTTCAAAAATTGCCATATTAAGTCCTTTTGGACTTAATGGCTTTCACATCTCCCTAAAATGTCCATGCACGTTGCATGATAACTGATTTCTTGATAACTGATTTGGAACTAAATGATCCAGAATTGATAATGGTTCATAGGTTTCACTTATAGGTGACTGACTAGAATCTAGAATCCCTCACTATAAGGGCATGTTATTTCTGCCTAATGGATGTTGATTAGTTCCCATGAAAAAGGGAGGACTTACTCTGATGCCCAGTTCCTCCACCTGTCTGCATTGGTGGTTATAATTGGCTCCTTCCATGAGGATGTCAAGTAATTGATGGCAAAAAGATTGAAATACTTTTTTACATCCACATCTGGTTCTTCCAGGTTAGGGTGATCTGCATTTTCCGTTGTCCCTACATTGAAATACTAAATATTCCATCTTGACGGAGGCTTCAGAAAAGTAATTTATTTGAGAGCACACTAAAAGGTATTTAGTTCATAAAATTGTCTTCTAAATTTTTAAAAGTAATCATTGTTACAAATGGAATAAAATCCCATTGTACCCCAAATTCCCTTGTTTCATTCTTATAACATCTTCATGAAGAAGATATTAATATATTCTGATTTACAGATGAGAAAACTAAAATGTGAGAAAATCAAGCAATATATTGAAAACATAGGTTATGATGTGACTTAAAGCATGGGAAATGTAGAAATGTGGATAACAAAACTGCGTGTGTGTGTGTGTGTGTGTGTGTTCTTATGACTGGATTAAAACAGTTATATTTATAGGCTTAGGCCAAACTTGCTATAAAGAATAATTATTTAAACAAGCAATTTCTTTACATGAAATGTGATTTTTAAAATGCAACCCAGGTAGCCTGAGTAAGAAGGAGTGACACTTTAACTCTTGGGCACAGCTTTTTGTTTTGTTTTGTTTTGCCATTTCTGTTGGTAGAGGATAACTTTCCTCATGATTGATATCTATTTTTGGAATCTCTCAGGAAACACCCCAATTTATCCTGAAACAAAAAAATGAAATGCAAACTTTCTTCAGAGCAAGAATTCTGCAGTTTTTGCATGCTCTATTTTCTTCAACCGATGAAGCACTTCTGACAATGTTTTGTCACTGTACAGATATAATCTGTTAATACCATTGGGACCTATACTTACAAATATCCTCTCTCTTCGGAAGAATTGAAGCCACTAATTCTTTTTGCTGTCCGATGGGAAACTCTTCCTTGGCTTTGTAGTGTTGTGATTGCCAAAGTTCTGAATGTTGCAACCACACCCCTGGCAGAGTGTCCTGAATGCAGGGCCAGTTAGAGGGAAGCATTAGATGAAGCCGCTGAACCATTAGGAGGCCTGCAAAGATCCCTTAACAGTCTTTTTATCTAAAAGAGAGCTGTGGTTGGAAATACACAGATGGAGCTGTCCTTAGGGATGTGCTTTTCACACACGTGGGTTCTGTTGAAACATTTCACACAAGAAGGAGACTTAACGTTTTGTAATATTTCACAGACCCTACATCATACAGAGGAACATTGGTCATCTATTATTAATATGTTTGTTTGGCTCAACCAAAAGTGCCTTTATACATACTTTTTAACCCCTTCAGTACTAATGATACTTTCAGTAGAGGTTTCGGAGGATTTTGGTTAAAGATATAAGTAATATCATGATTTAGTAGCTTGATTTTTTTTTTTAAGAAAACATAAAGTACAGAATATTAATTTTCTTAGTATATTTTCCCTTCTTGATGACAAACTGATTTGCTATTTGCAAACATCTGCATGGATTCTAATTCAAATTGCTTTATTTTTATTCTGTTATATTTAGCAAATAATATTGCTTTCATATTTAGAGGACCGCACCAAAGTTAAACAGATAATTATATTTAAACATATTTTTACGCATCTAAACTTTGTACTTCTTATGTTTTTAGTTACCATAAAACTTAATTTGATCCTAAAATGCTGGTTGGTTGTCCATTCTACCAATGAAAGGTGTATAATGTTCTGGGGAGAATGGTAATCGAAGCTCTTTTTATAAATAGAAATATACTTTTCCTTTAGTCAGTATGTGTTTTGCATTATGTTTAATTAAGAGATAATCTGAAATTTTATATTTGGATTAAATCTCACCTGTAATACCCATGTGCTTTCCATGGCCCAAAATGGAAGGAAAAGCTGTGGAGAACTGTTATCCCATAGGCATCAGAATTATGCTGATGGATGCTTAGCTGCCATGATTTTCTCCCAGGTGCCCAAAGGAACACTGGAGGCTGACCTCCTGGGTGAGTGGGAGAAGAATTCACAACTGGATGACAGAACTAGTGCTCTAGGAGCAACATCTAATGTGTTGAAACTTATCCCCAGTTAGTATATGATAGCTGCAGAAAATCAGATGACGTTAGGAATGGGTTATCCCAATTGAACTACATTTGAGTGACCCCATCTCTCACCATATGCAAAAATCAACTTAAAATGGATTAAAGACTTTAACGTAAGATCTGAAACTATAAAGATACAAGAAGAAAACTTAGGAAAACCTCTCCCAGACGTTGATCTAAGCATACAGTTTATAGCTAAGACTTCAAAAGCACAGGTAGCAAGAACAAAAATAGAGAGATGAGACTTCATTAAACTAAAAGGCTACTGCACAGCAAAAGAAATAATCAACAAAGTGAAAAGGCAGCCTATCGAGTGGGAGAAAGTATCTTCAAACTATTCATCCAACAGAGGACTAATATCCAAAATATACAAGGAACTCAAACAACTAAAAAATCAACCCACTAAAAATGGGCAAAGGACATGAATAGACATTTTTCAGAAGGAGACATACAAATGGCCAAAAATCATATGAAAAGAAATGCTCAACATCACTAATCATCAGAGAATTATAAATAAAAACCACAATGAGATATCATCTTACCCCAGTGAGAATGATTTTTATTAAAAAGACAAAAAATAACAGATGTTGACAAGGATGTAGAGAAAAGGGAACTCTTATACATCGTTGGTGGGGATGTAAACTAATACAGTCAATATAGAAAACATTATGGAGATTTCTCCAAAAAGTAAACATGGAATTATCATTTAATCCAGCAATCCCACTGGGTATTTATTTATCCAATGGAAGAGAAGTCATTTTATCAAATGGATAGTTGTACTCGCAGGTTTATTGCAGCACTGTTCACAATAGCAAAGATGTGGAATCAATCTAAGTGTCCATCAGTGGATGAATGGATAAAGAAAATGTGGTATATCTACACAATGGAATACTATTCAGCCTTTAAAAAGAATGAAATCATTTCATTTGCAATAATGTGAATGGAACTAGAGGTCATTATTTTAAGTGATATAAGCCAGGCACAAAAAGATAAATATCACATATTCTCACTTACATGTGGGAACTAAAAAATTGGAACACAGGGAGGTAGAGAGTGGAAAAATAGATAACAGAGACTGAGAAGGGTCAGTACAGGGTGTGGGGAGGATGAAGAGAAGTGGGTTAAAGGGTACAGACATACAGTAATCTAAAGGAATAAATGCAATGTTTGATAGCAGAGCAGGATGACTATACCTAGTAAAATTGTATTGTACTTGGGTGACGGACACCCTAAATACCCTGACTTGATCAGTATGCATTATGTACATATAGTAAATTTTCTCATGTACTTCATAAATATGCATAAATAAAAATGAATGAAGAGATAGTATAGTAAACCATAGCAAATGTAATAAGCTTCATCTGTAAACCTAAGGAATAAAATTAGTGAACATTTCTGGAAGTTTCTGATTTTGGATTTATTTTCTTCTATTCAGGTATAGGGGAAATGGTGTTTTTGGCAGGGTTACATTACATATTCATGCATGAACTCTGATGTGTGCAAAGATAATTTGCAAGAAAGTCCTAGATATAAAGATCAAAACAAACTACAGACAAAAGATAAATCAGCAAGGTAATATTCTTGTAAGCAGTAAATATTGGAAAGCATAAATATGGCATGCTATGTAGCAATCTACTCTTTTCAACATTGATCAGATTTATTTAAATAAAGGAATGCAATAGTTTCATATGTCTCATAGTGAAGTATTTGTAAAACATAGTCAAAGAGAAAGCTGATTTGGAGGTGTTAATAGTTCAGAAGGAAAAATGAAGGAATGCAGATTATCAGATTATTTAGCCCAATGGTGAATTATTAGTATCACAAGGGACTCTCTAAGAATGTTGAAAGGAAAATATCTTCCCACTTTTTGTCTGCTTTCTTCATCCTGGAATCGTTGTTCTACTTTGTATGTCCTGAGCCACCCAATTCCTGAGCCAATATTGACAGATTCAAGAGAATGTACATGTTATCTTCAGCTCTTCAATTGGTTTCCATTAAGACATTAAATCATATACTTAAACTTCTTTTTTTTTTTTTCTTGAAGCAGGCAGAATGAAAGAGAACATTTTAAAATGACTTACTAGAGAAACTTGAACACCTTACAAAAGTGGTCCCCTGTTACTCCTTACTCAGTTGTTCCCAAGCTTTCTTAGTGGTTCCCAAGGTTTGGCAACTGTAACCTACTAGTGAATCTACCTTATCTTATTGGACTGGACCTATAATTCTACTAAGACGCAATTGAAGTTAACTTGGCACCATAGTTAGCTACAGCTACTGCTTGTGTTCTACATCAGTTGCTTAATACTCAGAACGATGCAGGCACAGAGGTGTGTATTCCAATTTTTATTTTACAGAATCCTCACCCCACAGACCCAGCTGCAGCTGGATCTGTCCAGTTGTCCACTGTGATGGTAAAATTATAACATCATGGTGCCTGTACTGCTGTTCTTGTGACCATAGACTAACTGTGTCACTTTATGAATCTCTCTCCTCAGTTGCAATTTTTGTGAGTGTGACACTCTCATGGAGACTCTGAGGTCACCTGGAGCAGTGTTTTATGATCTGGACTTTTCTACCCATATAGCTGAGAAAAAAGCCAGGTGACATTTCCAACACAGCCACTTTCTTGACATAAGAGAAAAGTAATATCAGAAATCTGCAATTTATGGCAGCATATTGTGGATAAAACAGGTGCATAAAAGGTGCATTCACAGAAAAAGGGTTTGACGTTAATTGTAAATCAATGTGTAAGTGATCGATTCTTGACTTTCTATTGCCCAGATCATTATTTAAAATTGCTACCTGGGGCTTGAGATTAGATGCATCCTTCTTTCTACTACTCCTTTGCTTTTCTCTCCATAGTAAAGCTATGGTGGTAACTACTCTGTAATTATTCTTTTCTGAAAAGTGGCAGGCATGATCAAATTCTGTAAACATTTTTGCCTGAACAAGATGTGCTACCAATTTTATAGAAGGAGATTTTGAAAATTATTTCTATGAAGATCTGAAGAATAGAATAGATTGGAGATACCTTTGTCCAAAAAGGTAGATACAACCATTATTGCAGCAGAAAAATATACTATGCAGCTTTCTGTAAACATTTATAGACACACAACTGGTACATGACATGTGCAGAGCAAACATTTCTAATATTCACATATTTTAGCATAAATTTAAAATAATATAATTTCATTTAAATGTAAAATTAAACATATTTTACATTTTATTTGTGTCTTCAAGCCAGTTCCCTTTCTTTTATTCGCACTTTAATTTTTAACACTTTGAATTAGAGTCTCTGGGAATCTCTGGTGAAATCTTGTTGGCTACGTTTTTTTCAGTACATATTTTTATGCAGTGATGTGGTATTAATACTGTAATCAGGTGACTTCAGATTTGGAGACACAAGGAAATTTAAAACAATTTAAAACTTTGAACATTGTATGATGCCCTCCTAGTTTGGTTTTAGATTTTTAAGTATCTAAAAGTTAGTGGACTCAAATATATGGCATGATTCCTGCATTTATCATATATGACCATAGTGTCGATAAAGAGTACCCCAGCGGCCGGGTGCAGTGGCTCACGCCTGTAATCCTAGCACTTTGGGAGGCCGAGGCGGTGGATTGCTCAAGGTCAGGAGTTCCAGACCAGCCTGAGCAAGAGCGAGACCCCGTCCCTACTAAAAAATAGAAAGAAATTATCTGGACAACTGAAAAAAAAAATATATATATATAAAATTAGCCGGGCATGGTGGCACATGCCTGTAGTCCCAGCTACTCGGGAGGCTGAGGCAGGAGGATCACTTGAGCCCAGGAGTTTGAGGTTGCTGTGAGCTAGGCTGATGCCATGGCACTCTAGCCCGGGCAACAGAGTGAGATTCTGTCTCAAAAAAAAAAAAAAAAAGAGTACCCCAGGGACCTGTTTCTGAGGATATTCCATGGCCTGCAAAACTGATTTAAATTAAGTTCTTTTTTGCTTTAAAGGAAAGCTCGTTCTGTCCCCTGCTCCCTTTCTCCCTCTCTTCTATCCCTCCATTCTCCATTCACTCTTCTCTTCCCTATCCTGGGGTCACTGAAAGTGTCTCTTGGACTTCTCAGAGGAGAGCAACAAGGTAACACCAAGCAAGGGGCCCTGGACTCTTACCAGAATAAGATGGATGCATGATCTTACTCTGTAGGAAACGAAGGCTCAGAGCATTTTAAGCAAAAGAATTAAGATTCTATGTTTTATAAAACACTGGAGTCTAAATAAGCCTTAATTTGGGAAAGGAGTTCTGCTACAGAAAAGAATCTTAAAATTACTACTTTTGAGTATGAAGGGAAATGGTTCTAGATTTAACTTGGTAGGAATTTTCCATATTTAAAAAATTAAGATTTCTCTCTTCACATGTATACCTTCTTGTTAATTTATGGCAAATCCCTTTAGAAATATACACATACATGAAATGAAAATGGTGATTTTTAAATACATAGTATCAAAACTTCAGACATGTTCAAGGGGGAATCTAGCATGAGTTAGGCTTACATACTATGTCTTTTAAAGGAAATCTTGAGAATTGTAACATATATCCTATGTAAGAGTTGAAGTAGGTTCCATCTATCGTTGGTATTGTACAATAATTATATTTCAAACATGTTTTCACTATATTGTATTATTTTCAAAAGTATGAAAACTCTGGTTTCTGAGTTATGGCAAATAATAAATAAAAGTCTCTCATTGTGTTCAACAGTAAAAGTTTCAGCTCATGTAGACATGACTTAAAATTGAAACAGTAGAACAAATCATTCAATTTTATTTTCCTGCAAAGCATTTGTCCTTATACAGAAAATGTACCCATTTGTTCCCTTTTTAATAGATTAATAAATCAGTGAATCTTGGTAAAATTTCGGTGAAATTTCAGTGTTTCTTTGTAGTTATCTTTGTAGAGATCTTTCACTTTGGTTAGGTATATTCTTAGGCATTTTATTTTCTTTGCAGCTATTGTAAATGGTATTGCGTTCTTGATTTGACTCTCACCTTGACTATTATTAGTATGCAAAATATTACTGATTTATGTACATTGATTTATGTACATTGGTTTTGTAACCTGAGACTTTGCTGAATTCATTTATTAGTTCTAGGAGTCTTTTGGTTGAGTTGTTAGAGTTTTCTAGATACAAGATCATATCATCAGCAAACAGGCATAGTTTGAACTCCTCTTTCCCAATTTGGATGCTCTTTATTTGTTTCTGTTGCCTGATTGCTCTGGCTAGGACTTCCAGTACTATGTTGAATAGAAGTGGTGACAGTGGGCAGCCTTGTCTTGCTCCAGTTCTTAGAGGGAATGCTTTCAATTTTCCCCTATTCAATATGATGTTGGCTGTGGGTTTCTCTTATATGGCTTTTATTATTTTGAGTTATGGTCCTTTTATATCTAATTTTGTTGAGGGTTTTTAACCACAAAGTGGTGCTAGATTTTATTGAATGCTTTTTCTGCCTCCATTAAGATGATCATATGGTCTTTGTTTTTACTTCCGTTTATGTGATGAATTACATTTATTGATTTACATATATCAAACCATCTTTGTATTCCTGGGATGAAACCCACTTGATCATGGTGAATTATCTTTTTGGTGTTTTGTCGAATTTGGTTTGCTAGTATTTTGGGGGCGGGGAGGGTTTGCATCTGTGTTCATAAGGGATATTGATCTGTAGTTTTATTTTGTGTTGTGTACTTTCCTGACTTTAGTATCAAGGTGATATTGGCTTCATAGAATGAGTTAGGAGAGATTCCCTCCTTCTTGATGTTATGAAATAGTTTCATTAGGAGGGGTGCCAGTTCTTCTTTGTAGGGCTGGTAGAATTGAACTGTGAATCCATCTGGTCCAGAGATTTTTTTTTTGTTGGGAGATTTTTTATTACCGTTTCAATCTCTTACTTGTTATTGATCTTTTTAGGATTTCTATTTCTTCCTAATTTAGGCTTGGGAGGTTGTGTGTTTACTAAAATTTATCCATTTCCTCTAGGCTTTCTAGTTTATATACATTGAGGTATTCATAGTAGTCACATCTGATAGGTTATATTTTCTGGTATTGGTTGCAATGTCTCCTTCTTCATTTCTGATTGAGCTTATTTGAGTCCTTTCTCTTCTATTTCTGGTTAATCTAACAAATGGAAAAACATCCCATACTCATGAATTGGAAGAATCAACATTGTTAAAATGTTGATATTGCCCAAAGTGATTTATAGATTCAGTGCAGTTTCCATCAAAATACTAATGTCATTTTTCACAGATCTAGATAAATTAATCCTAAACTTCATGTGGAACCAAAAAGGAGCTCAAAGAGCCAAAGCAATCTTAAGCAAAAAGAATAAATTTGGAGGCATCACATTACCTGACTTCAAATTATACTACAAGGCTATAATGCCCCAAACGGCATGGTATTTGTATAAAAGTAGAGACAAAGAACAATTGAACAGAATAGAGAACCTAAAAATCAAACCATGTAGCTACAACTAACTGATTTTTTAATAAAGCAGATAAAAACATATACTGAGGAAAGGATACCCTATTTGATAAATGGTGCTGGGAAAATTGGATAGCCATAGGTAGAAGAATGAAACAGTATCCCTGTCTCTCATCACATACAAAAATTAACTCAAGATGGATTAAAGACCTAAATGTAAGACCTGAAATCGTAAAAAATCTAGAAGAAAATGTAGGAAAACCTCTTCTAGACATCAGCCTAGGGAAAGAATTTATGAGTAAGATCCTAAAAGCAAATATGGCAATAACAAAAATAAATAAATGAAACTTAATTAAACTAAAAAGTTTCTGCACAGCAAAGTAAATAATCTACAGAGTAAATAGACAACCTACAGAATGGGAGAAAATATTCACAAACTGCATATCTGATAAATGACTAATATCCAGAATCTACAAAGAATTCAAACATCAGGAATAATAAAAAAAAAAAAAACAACCAAATAACCCTATTAAAAACTGGGGAAAAGACATGAATAGAGTCTTTTCAAAAGAAAATAGATAAATGGCCGAAAAACACATGAAAATAACTCAATATCACCAAGCATGAGGCAAATTAAAACCATGATGAACTAGCACCTTACCCCTATCACAATGGTCATTATTGAAAAATCAAAAAACAATAGATTTTGGTGTGGATGCAGTGAAAAAGGAAGTCTTCTACACTGTTGATGGGACTGTAAATTGGTGCAACCTCTGTGGAAAACAATATGGAGATTCCTCAAAGAACAAAAAGTAGCCTTACCATTTCATTCAACAATCCCACCACTGGATATCTACCCAAAAGAAAATAAGTCATTTTATCAAAAAGACACCTGCACTCGAATGTTTATCATGGCACAATTCACAATTGAAAAGATATGGAATCAACCTAAGTACCCATCAACTGATGAGTGGATAAAGAAAATGTGGTATTTATATACCATGGAGTACTACTTAGCCATGAAAATGAATGAAATAATGCTTTTTTCAGCAACTTGGATGGAACTGGAGAACATTACCCTAAGTTTAGCATCCCAGGAATGGACAAACAAACACCACATGTTCTCACTAATAAGTGGGAGCTAAACAATGGGTACACATGGTCACATAGTGGTGTAAAGGGCACTGGAAACTAAACAGGGGGGAGGTTGGGGTGGTGAGGGGTAAAAGTGTCCCTGTTGGATACAGTGTACACTATTGTCGTGACAGGTACACTAAAAGCCCTGACTTTCAGCATTATTCAGCTCATCCATGTAACAAAAACACTCATACCCCTTTAATATTTTTGGTTTTTTTGGTGAAATATCAGCAGTTTCTTGTGTTTTCTTTTAATCATTTATTACAATTCTCTTGGCAGATAATATACGACATTGTTAACATGAATACATTTTATATTTGAAGATGGTTGTCTTCTCCAGATTATTACTCTATGCCAATATTCCAGAGTGTTTTATTTTTTAGTTTATCTTATATTATTTGTATATATCTTTCCTCTATTTGAAGGATGAAAAGGGTCCTACCTTAGTTGTTTTTGTATTCCCTGCAGTGATTGTATCCTGATTTACGTCTAACAGTTGCTCAGTAGATATTTGTTGACTTCTGGATAAATGAGTTACTATATTTTGGTTGCAGGACGCAAAACATACAGGTAAAAGTTGCTTAAACTAGTACTACAGAAAGTGTGGTCCAGAGACTATTGTCAGGACACAAACTGTTTGTTTCTGATCTGCAAGTAGCTAAGTCATTAAAGGCATTCATTTGGAAACATTTATAACAATTTTAATTTGTCATGACATCCAAGTGCTTGGATATTATCCTGGGAATTTTTTTATTGTGTTTTATAATAGTTTTTATTCTCAACTGATTAAAAATTAAGAAAAAAAACAACAAATTCCTTTATTTTAGGAAGCACGGGTTTAGACAATGAGTATTTATTAATAAATCTTACATAATAGGAAACCAAGAGGGAAACAGTTGCTTGGTTGGGATTCAACAACGTTAGGGGTCTATGTTGATGTTTCTAGGATTCTCTTGGTCTAGCTTGGTTACAATATGCTACCAGCAGTTACAAGCCTCATGTTTTCACATGAAAATACTCAACTTGGGAAGGTAACGGGCAGATGCAAAGGAGCCTCTCCTCTCTCATAACTCTCTTTTTGTCTGGAAAGAAAATATTTTCCAGATTTTTCCCTATATCTAGTTGACCAGAGTGGGTCCCCTGGCCTTCCCTGGACCAATCCCTGCAAAACTGTCATGCCCTAGTCCAGCTTGATTCGTTCTCTGAACAGGACACCTAGCTACATGACCAGAGAGGCAGAGTTCTCTCAGCGAGCTTTGGAGAATGGGTGTTCTGCACATTTCTCTAAAGGCCTAAAGGTATCAGAAACTGGCATCCTCACTGGCACTGTCTCAATAAGTGGTGAGGTATAATAATTTTTCAACTTTATAGAATTGCCGTTATGTTAGATATTTATATAATTCCTCATATTTCATACAACTACCCTCTACACAGTGTTATACCTGTTTTACAGATAGGGAAAGGAGACATTAAGAATTTAAGTATCTTGCTCAAGGTCACATTGCTGGGAGGCAAGTAGAGCTGGGACTCCAACCCTGCACCATGAAAGTCTATACCCAGGTTCTCTCTACTATGCCACAAAGGCTATTTTTATGTGGTGTTGGTTGGGTGGCTCTTGTGTGCATGACATCAGAAATATGGGAAGGTCTGACCCAGGGAGACTGGCTTGAGAGATGGCTTCTCTAAGTAGGTAATATGAAGTCTCTTAACAATTCTAAGTACAGTTATTGCATTTCTGGCATGTGAGTCTTTTCAGTTCCCTAAAATGTGACCCTCTCTGCTGCTGTCTAAAATGCATCCTTCTGTACAACATCTGTCCCTGTCATTGCTGCCCAGGGCTCAAAGGCCTCTGCTCTTTTCATGAGGTTGAATGTAATGTGCAGAAGATGTACTCTCTGCAATTCTGGAATCTAGAAGAATATTGCTCAATGAAACCCTATGCATAGTGGATAAGTATAGCTTGCAAATTTACCAATGTTTTATGGCCATACTATGTATCAGCAGCACTGTTGCTTACCTAGGCTTTCCTGGGCTTTCAAAAACCATTTCTAACCCAAAGTGTACCAAACAACCAACTATCAAGCATTTCTTAGCAACACAGCTCTTTGGTAAACTGAAAATTGCCCCATGTATGGAATTCTTCCTTGATCATATAGTTTCTCATATTCCAATTCCCTAGAAAATTGCTTTTGAGAAAGGTTATGTGATATATCTGTGGAGTGGTCCATTTTTTTTCATTATACTGCTGAGCTGGACATACAATCCTATTTATCTTTGGCCATGTTCCTTTCTGCAGGTGATATTCTATTCTAGCTAATGCATGCTGCATTGCAAATTTTATAGAGCTGTGAAAATAAGCTTGAGGATATTCATCTTTAATGCCCAAATATGTAGATAATCATATTTCTGAAATCTTTATCACTTATCAAACTGTGTGGATCCACCTTAAGTATGTTTTTCCTATCACAGTCCTATATTGTCAATTATAATAAATTTTAAGTTACTTCAGTTCAGCAACTTTGACTTGTGTGGCATTTGGTAATGCTCATTAATGCTGCCGACACTGACACTGCCTTTGGATGCAAAACCCCAGCATGTATATAATGCATAATTAAACATTCTCATCAGATTCACTGTTTACGAGAAGTCATAAAAACAAAACTTGGGGCATAATAAGTCTATCTATTTCTAAAAATTTCCATGTGCTTTCCTTTAGGAAAAAAATAATAATTTATGTTGAAATATGAACAATGAAAAGCAATTTAATTAATTTATTTTTCTTCAGCTCATGTGGAGGTTTTCATGCTTTTTTCTACAATTTTGTAACTCAAATCACAGGTTTTGTACTTTGATGACATATGCAATACATTTTTTAAAATTTTTATTTTTTAATTACAAGTTGACAGATTATAGTTGTATATATTTATGGGGTAAAAAGTGATGTTATTATTTATGAATACAATGTGGAATAATTAAATAAAGCTAATTAATATGTCTGTCACTTCAAATACTTATCCTTTTTTGTGGTGAAAACATTTGCAATTTACTTTCGTAGTGATTTCGAAATGTACAATACATTATTACTTACTTCATTCTCCACGTTGCGCAATTTATCTCAAAGAAAAGACAACTTTCTTCCTCCTGTCTAATTGTGGCTTCTTACCCTTTGAGCATCATTTCCACCTCCATCAACCCTCAGCCCCTGGTAACCACTATCCTACTCTCTGATTCTTTGAGTTAGATTGTTTTAGATCCACATATCAGTGAGAAGATGTGATATTTGTCTTTCTGTGCCTGGCTCATTTCACTTAGTATAATGTCCTCTAATTCAAAACATAAACAATATTGAAAGGGTGGCTCCATTGAACTTTATGTTGTCTTGTGAAATAATGAAATAATTTATTCTTCCTGTTCTTTTGAAACTTGTAAAAAGATAAAAAATTGGCGTTCAAACATAATCGATATTTTTAGGTGTTGCTCATAACAACATACATATTCCTCACATTTTCTTAGTATAGACCATGAAACATGATCAGAATATCCTCTCTGAAAAAAGATTTGTAAAGTATTTACAGGCTGCTTTAGTTTTAAACAATATAGAGAGCCAGAGATTTAAATTATAAATCTCAGAGGGTCTGTTTCTGCCAAGATTGGAAGGCGGCATGGATAAGATTTACTGTGACCCAAACTGTCAACGAAATAGTTCATGACAGCAGGATAGGACCACAAATGAGGGTTTTTATTGCAATAAACTCTTTGACTTATCTGTTCTTACTGTTGTCTTTAAGTCCAAGATTTGTGACAGGCGCCAAAATTGGGAATTTTAGAAAGAAAGCTTTACACAGGACTGACTCAGGCAGGGAATTGAGAATTGCTTGGTTTCGTTGTCTGTGAGATAGTGTCAGCGTATACCTAAGAGCTGAGGTATATAAATAATCCACAATGCTGGAATGATAGTATTAGGAGGTTTGCAGGGTAGTATGAAATGAGAATTTCAATTGTACTTTATCCCAGCCAAAAATGTCGTGTTTTTCCTAATGCTCTATTTCTCTGTAGTGAAGAGTACCAAGAGTAAATATGCCCGTGTTAGCTGTTTTAATTCTTTCAGGATACAAAGGATTCTATTGGTGTGATAGCGCTAGAAAGGATTTAGGATCTTGTTCCTTTTTTTTTTTTCTTTTTTTGTTAAATTATGTTTTAGGGATCATCCACTACAATCTCTTTCTTCAGAGAAGAGAAAACTGATTTCAGCTCTAGTGAGTCTTCAAAGGGCATTCTAGGATGCTGAAATATTGTGGTTCTTCAGGTTTATTCTCTACAACACGCAGATCTGGTGTGAGCCAGAGGTGGCTTGCCCCGTTGCTGGGGAGGGCAGGACGGCTGGATGCAGGGGTTGCTCTCCTTGCGTCGCTCAGCTGGGCAGTTCATAAAGAGATGTGGCTGTTGCAGAGAAAGGAACTGCTGGTTAAACTATGCAAAGTGTCTGCCCCGCAGTCAGCCTCAGTCTTGTGTGCTATAGGTGCTCGGTTTGTGGTATCAGTGAATAAACGAGACAATAAATAGGTAGAATTTTGGAGTGGAAGTGGATCCTAGATTCAGGTCATTCAATAATTTTCCTTCAGAATTCTAAGAACAAATCATTTCTACTTGGTTCCTAACGCAGGGCAGTGCTGTTCTTTTCTACTCACGTCGGGCACTTGGACCTGTGTAGACACGTTTTAGTTATCACAGTGATGGGAGTGTTGGGGGTATGAGCTGCTGTGGTCACTCAGGTTCTCCAAGGGCAGAGGTGCCAATGCCTCGATGAACAGGAAGTCCCTGATGATGAGGAATTCTTGCCTAAAATGAGAAATAACATCCCCATTGAGAAGCAGAGAGTGTCTGTCTGGATTCCCTGACAGGAAGGCTAGAGACACAAAAGTCATCGCTTTCTCAAGTAATTGACTGCCTTATCCGACTTCAGGAAAAGTCTTCAGAAACAGACTTCCTTATGTGTAGCCAAAACCTGGCAAATTCTACCCATTGGTGTCAGCTCTGTCCTTCAAAGAAGCAGAGACCTGCCAGCTTTCACTAATGTCGCTCCTATTATTTATTTACCGACCTTGCCCATCCTGTGACTCTTCTCGGGGTTGCCTGTGTCTGTTAAGGTGGGCCATTCAGAACTCGATCCAGTCCTGTAGCTGTGGGCTGCCCAAGAGGCATAAAGAACACATATAGCCTTAGCAGTCATAACTACCATGATTTCTGTTAATGAAATCTAAGGTTGCATTAATCTTTTTCAATTTTTATTAGCTTACCACCCCAAACTTCAAATCTTCCTCATATAAACCATTGTCAGTCTAAGTTCACATCATTCTGTGCCAGGGATTAGGAAATGTTTTTGGTAAAGGGCTGGATAGTAAATACTTTAGTTTCCACAGACCCTTCAGTCTCTTTCACAACCACTCAACTCCTCTGTTGTAGCATGAACAGAGCCACGGACAATACATAGATGATTGGGGTGGTCGTGTTTCAATTAAACTTTATTTACAGAAATAGGTGGTAGGATAGATTTGGCTCATGGGCCATAGATTGTCTATCTGTTGTTTTTTTATTATTCATTTTTAGAGACGGGGACTCACTATGTTGCCTAGGCTGGTCTCAACCTCCTGGGCTCAAGTGATCCTCCCACTGCTGCCTCCCAGTTAGCTGGAATTACAGGCAAGCGCCACTGCACCCGGCTCAACTCCAGTTTTATAGTTAAACAATTATTAGGTTTAAATCTAAATGTAGTACATCTTTATTATGTCTGTTTATATTATTTTGGTGATTTCAGCCAGTCATTGCAACCAGCTGAGAACCTCTTGAATTCTAATTATTGCAGTTCTGTTATCTAATACAAAAATTAGACGCTTTTTCAACTTTGTGTACCCTAACACGTGACTTACTCACTTGTATCTCATTCTTCTCCATACCAAAACAGGAAAAACACCTAAACAGAAAAAAGCCTCGAAAAGACCCTATATTGTGTAACTAATTTTTTTAGTTTAAGACTATCAGTGATCTAACTGATAAACATGTTTTGTTTAGCATAATTTAACCATCAATAAATTTATGACAATATACCAAACTTCTGTCATGGAGAGGACAATTATTTTTATTCTTTAAAAGAATTACAAGGAAATCGTCTGTATTTTCTTTCTGAAATCAAGATCGCGTCTATGACAAGTTCTTGTCGTGCCACTATTTTAATGCCAACAAATCTAATATTGGTCATATATAAGAGACTTTTAGTACATCATCTGTTTACTTGTATATTTTTGCAATGTACTGAGAAGAGATGTAAATCTTACCAGCCTGGCCACGCCCCCCCCAACACCCCTTTTGAAATATTTTCCCAAATGGGATTTTTATGCCATGGTAGCATGACTGCACAAAGATGTAGCTATGATTCTGAAATCACAGTTTTGAGTCCATTAACACCCTAAGGGGGAAGACAAGTGGTCTGTAAATCCCTCCCTCCGTTCTCAAGAAAGTCCTGGGCCACTGCTGACCTCGACTGGGCCTCCTGTAAACATTCCAAGGTAATCTCAGATGTTCATTATCTTAGAATGTTGTTTGTAGGGTATTCTTTTTCTGTTTCGATGACCTATTGTAAATAAGCTTGGAATTTATGGATTTGTGTGATGCATGTGGCTGGAGAGTGGGAGTTAGTCAAATAAGCTCTTTACCTGCATGAGGAATGAAATGAGGAATAACTAAGCCTTAAATATTATTTTTTTCTGAGATACCTTACACCACACATATAGTTAGCACTCATCTATTATTCTGAAACCAAATTGCATCCCATTTGGGAAAAAAAGCAATTTTTGGAATCTGAGACAGATAATTCAGGTCTCTTCATTATTGCATATGTTTTTGTTGTTACTATGCTCTTCGCTAACCATCAGCGAAGTTGAATGCTATCTATGATCTATGCTTCCTCGGAGTCTGCTGTGATAATATAACTTTGGGATTCTGTACTGTGATAAAAATTCAGTTGTGCTTGAGACTTGAATACAGCTGAGGCATTAGGGAAGATCTCTGTTTTATATATTTCTTGAATTCAATTTCCTTTAAATACATTTGTTATATCATTTGGTGTTCCATTTTGATTAAAAGAAAATAAAAGTAAGAAATTATGTGATTTTGAGTTTTCTCTGTCATTTTCTCCAAGTTGTAAGCCTATTAAGTCTATTAATTCCATATTCATAGGCTTCAATTTTTTTTTAAATCATACTCATCCTACCTTTTCCAGGTTAAAGACTAGTCTTGATGACAAACTAATAGAGTAAATCTAAGTGCTGTGAAAAGCCAAATATTTATGTTAAAGGAGTAGGAGAATCTTTTGTAATTTATTTTTAAAAGATTATTTAGGATAAT
>NW_012148363.1:2797929-2804790 GCF_000956105.1 Propithecus coquereli | reverse complement strand
AATTGGTATGGAACTTACTCTTTTGACCTAAACAACTACAACGCCAAAAAAAAAAAAAAGATTAGGCAGTGGTTTTCAGGCATTGCACAACAAAACAGGTAGTGCAAGACTATAACCTTGAGAGAAGGGAGACCTGTAGGGTACTTTCCTAATGTGGAGCTGGAACCTGGAGCCTAACGAGAGAGCAGAGGTCCTGCTGATGTGAGAAGGCAGGTGTTAGAGGTCAACACTGACCTTTGTAGAGCAAACAAAAGACAAAGCTCATCGAGATGAATATAGTGACGGTGTGGCTCTGTCTCAAGACATTGGCTGTGGGCTGAGTCACACGTGCCCAGAGTAAGAATCCATGAAAGCTACTACTGCAGGAGGGAGAGCTGAAGAGTGAAGAGGACTCCCTGAGCAGCCCTTGGGCAATTGGTACCATGAAGGTATAACCAGGAGTCAGAGTTATTATACTCTAGAGCAAGGGGCACGTGCTAGAACAAAGAAATTAGGCAAAACAGACCCACCGTACAAAGCATGAAACCACACAGGGCCCACGGATCTTGCCCTTAGTTTAACCATCTGCTGGAATAAAGATCAACAACTTTGAAAGGAGAACAACATAATCCAGGCTCCACATGACTCCACATAATCCATACTGTCTAGAATAAAAGAAAAAATTGTTAGATATTCAAAGAACACAACAAACAAAACAGTGATCCATAATTTAGAGGAATCTTAGACAATACAAACAGACCTCAAGATGATCAAGATTTTGGTGTTAAAAGAGAAGGATTTTAAAAACTCTCCTATAAATATGTTCAGAGGTTTCAAGGAAAGCATGGAAATGATGAATGAATAGAGTGGGGAACTCAGCAGAGGAAATGAAATCAAGAAAAGAACCAGAAAGAAATTCTACCACTTAAATGTACCATGTTGGAAATGAAAATTCCCTTCACTGGGCTTACCAGCAGATTGGGCACTGAAGAGAAAAGGGCCAGTGAACTTAAAGACGAATCAATAAGAAATGTAAAACCTTAAGAAAAGAGAGAAATTGTTGACAAAAATATGGAACAGAGCCTCAGTGACTCGTGAAGCAATGTGAAATGGAAAAAGAGAAGGGAATGGAAAAGAAATAACATCTGAAGAAATAATGATAGAAAATTTCCCGAATATCATGAAAAAATTTAGTAGATTAAAGAATTTAGTAAACCTAAAGTAGGATAAATGCAAAGAAAACTGCACATTATAATCAAACTGCTGAATAACTAAGATGAACAGAAAATCTTCAAAGCAGCTAGCAAAATACACATTACACATAAGAAAACAATAATATGAATGAATGAATTATATTTTATCAGTAATAATGCAGGCCAGAAAACAAAATTTTTGGAAGAAAAAAAGCCATGTGATAACTTATAACGTTATACCAAGTTTAAAAATGTCATTTAAAATTGATAATAAGAGCGGGTGCAGTGGCTCATGCCTGTAATCCTAGCACCCTGGGAGGCTGAGGTGGGAGGATGGCTTGAGGTCAGAAGTTTGAGACCAAGCTGAGCAAGAGCAACACCCCATGTCTACTAAAAATAGAAAAATTAGCCGGACGTGGTGGCATGTGCCTGTAATCCCAGCTACTCAGAAGGCTGAGGCAGGAGAATCGCTTGAGCCCATGAGTTTGAGGTTGCTGTGAGCTAGGCTGATGCCACGGCACTCTAGGCCAGGTGACAGAGTGAGACTCTGTCTCAAAAACAATAAAAAAATAAAATTGCTAATAAAATAAAGACAATTTTCAGAAAAACAAAATTTAAGTAGAATCTGTTGCCAGCAGAACTGTGTTAAGAAATCCTAAAGGAAACTCTTCAAGCTTGAGAGAAATGATAACAGAGAAAAAGATCCACAAATAGTAAAGGATAGCATCAGAAATTATACATATTTGGATAAATATTTTTTATTTTCATTTCTTTAAAAGACCACTGATGGTTTAAAATGAAAATAACATCATTATGAGTATTATATTACATACAGATGTAAAATATATGAAAAGAGATGGGTTGAATAAATTGGATTATATTGCTATAAGATACTTATATTTTATATGAAGTGGTGCAATATTAATTTCTAAGTAATAAGTAAAGGATGAATATTGTAATCCCTATAGAGGACATAATAGATAGTTCAAAGAAATATAACTTTGAAGACAGCAGAGAAAATAAAACTAATAAAATAATAACCCCAAAGAAATCAGGAGAGGAAGAACAATGATATAAAAATTATAAGAAACAAATTAGCAAATATATCAAGATGCCTTAGAAAATCCCAAACAAATCAATAATTGCATAAAAAATAAACTGATTAAACACTTCAATGGAAAGGTATGTATTGTCAGACTAGATAAAAAGTCAAAACTCTGATGTATGCTATTAAAAATTGAATAGGGGGATAAATATACCGTGCTAATGACAAACATCAAAAACCTGGTATGCTTTATAAATATTAGACAAAATGGAAATCAGGAAAAGAGTATTGCCAAATACTCTTTTGGCAATTAAAAAGGGGAAATTTTTCTATAATGATAAAAGGTCGATTCATTGGAAATTCTAAAAAACCCTAATATGCATTCAACTATTAACAAGGATTAAAAATATATTAAGCAAAGCCAATAGAACTAAAGGGAAAAATAGATAAAGTCATAATTAGCAATTTTAACAACTCTCTGTAATCAACAGGAAAATCAGACAAAAAGAAAATCAGAAAGAGTGTAAGAGATTTAATCCACATTATGAATCAAATTGACATAAGTAATATGCATAAAACATGACATTCAAAAACTGCAGAATATAGATTCAACAAAATCCTATCAGAAATCTTAAAAACACTTTTTTGGGGAGGTACAAATTAACAAGCTGATTCTCAAATGTATATGGAATGTAAAGGACCCTGAATATCCAGAGCAATTTTGATAAAGAACAAAGCTGGGGGACTCATACTGCCCAATTTCAAGATTTACTATGATCCTACAGTAATCCTGGAAGTGTGTCCGGTCCAAGGATAGACACATAGATTAAGGGAACATAAAGAGTGCAGCAATAGACCCACACACAGTTGGTCTATTAATTTTTGACAGAGGTGTCGAGGTAATTCAATGGAGTAAAGAAAATCTCAACAGATAGACAGATGGAAAATATGAATTTTGACCCAATTTCACTTCATTCACAAAAATGAATTTGAGACAGATCGTAAACATAAACATAAAAGCAGAACTGATAAATTTCTAGAAGAAAACATGAGAGGATATTATTGCAACCTTGGAACAGGCAAGGACAGTATGAAAAAGCATTAATCATAAAAGAAAAATAATGATGATAAATTTTTCTCCATCAAAATTAAAATCTTTTGTTCATTGAAGGACAAACTTTATTAATGAAAAAGCAAGACACCTTGCAAAAAATATTTGCATTACAACTTCCTGACAAGGGCCTTGTGTTTAGAATATTTTAGGAACTCATGTAAACCAATAATTATAAGACAAATAGGCCAATGAAAAATGGATGAAGGACTTAAGAGACAGTCACACAAGAGAATATACAAATGAGAGTAAATATGAAAAATATTCTCACCATTACTGTTCATCAGAAAAATGCAAATTAAAATCACAATGAAGTGCTATTTCTTTCTCCTTAGAATAGCTAACATTAAAGACTGACAATACAAATCGTGGCAAGGATGTGGAGCAATTAGAATGCTCAGATATTGCTGGGAAAATGTAAAATGGTAAAAACACTTTGAAAAGCCGTTTGATAGTTTCTCAGAAATTTACATATACTTACTCTATCACCTAGGATTCCACTCCTAATTTGCACAAGAAAAATGGAAACATCTGTCAACAACTGTCAAAATTATACACAATTCTTACAGTACCTTTATGTATAATATCCCCAAACTGGAAATAACCCAAATATCCATCAATGGAAGAATAAATAATTGTGATACTACTCATCAAAGAGAAAGAATGAACTACTTCTGAAACATGTGGTAACATGGGTGAATTTCAAAATTCTTATATTGAGAGAAGACAGACATAATCATCTAAAAGAAAACATGGAAGTTCTTATCGTATACTATATTTATATGAAGTTCAATAACTTCTGTTGTGATATAATCAGAATGGTGTTTCCTTATGGGTGGGGAGAAGGAGGGAAGTAGGCCGAATGGTGGCAACTGGGAATTTTCTGGGGTGGTAGAAGTGTTATGTGTCTTGACTGAGTTGTTGACTAAATGAGTGTTTACATTTGGCCAAACTATTAGGTTGGGTGCAAAAGTAATTGCGGTTTAAGCATTGTTGAAATTTGCCGTTTGATGTTAGAATACACTCTTAAATAAATGTGGTTATGTTATACATCATTTTAATACGCATTTCTTGCTTTATTTTTTTTTTGCTAATGACTTGTTATTTTTATTTTATATTTATTTTAGACTATGGAAATGATGTTAGACAAAAAGTACATTCAAGTGATTTTCTTATTTGAGTTCAAAATGGGTCATAAAGCAGGGGGGACAACGCGGAACATCAACAATGCATTTGGCCCAGCAACTGCTAACGATCGTACAGTGCAGTGGTGGTTCAAGAAGTTTTGTAAAGGAGACAAGAGCATTGAAAATGAGGAGTGCGGTGGACGGCCATCGGAAGTTGACAACAGCCAGTTGAGAGAAATCATCAAAGCTGTCCTCTTACAACTACACGAGAAGTTGCCAAAGAACTCAAGGTCGACCATTCTACTGTCAAATCAGAAAGGTGAAAAAGCGCGGTAAGCGGGTGCCTCATGAGCTGACCGAAAATCAAAAAACGTCGTTGTTTTAAAGTGTTGTCTTCTCTTCTTGTACACAACAACAATGAATCATTTCTCAATCGGATTGTGATGTGTGATGAAAAGTGGATTATATATGACGACCAGTCATGACCAGCTTAGTGGTTGGACCGAGAGGAGGCTCCAAAGCACTTTCCAAAGCCAAACTTGCATCAAAAAAAGGTCATGGTCACTGTTTGGTGGCCTGCTGCCGGTCTGATCCATTACAGCTTTCTGAATCCCAGGGAAACCATTCCACCTGAGAAGGATGCTCAGCAAATCAATGAGATGCACCGAAAATTGCAACGCCTGCAGCCGGCATTGGTCAACAGAAAGGGCCCAATTCTCCAGGACAACACCTGACAAGACGTCGCACAAATGAGACTTCCAAAGTCGAACGAATTGGGCTACCAAGTTTTGCCTCATCCCCCATATTCACCTGACCTCTTGCCAACTGATTACCACTTCTTCAAGCATCTTGACTACTTTTTGCAGGGAAAGCGCTTTCACAACCAGCAGGATGCAGACAATGCTTTCCAAGAGTTTGTCGAATCCCGAAGCATGACTTTTGACACTACAGGAATAAACAAACTTATTTCTCATTGGCAAAAACGTGTTGACTGTAATGGTTCCTATTTTGATTAATAAGGATGTGTTTGAGCCTAATTGTAATGATTCAAAATTCACAGTCCGAGACCGCAATTACTTTTGCACCAACCTTTTTCACAGCGCTGGTTTGTATTTTATCGTCACTTCTCTAACTCCTGCAACCTGCATAGCCATTCGGGCACCCCAGGTCTCTTCCTTAGGTGGGTTTGTGCACAAGACTATTCTGTCAAACAACTGACCTAATAAAGTATCGGAAACTCTGTGGAGGTTAGGTGTGTTTGTTCCCTGTGGCCAGAAATCCTCAGAGCAAAAGAAATTGTTATGAAATTGAATTGTGTAAATAAGATCTTGGCATTTCACTGTGTGGAAATCTTCCTCAATCAAAAATATTTTTAAATATTCAGTTGTAGATTCCCTTTCAATACTCCAAAAGTCTGAATTCTTCTGTTGTTTCACTTTAAATAAAAATATTTTTGTGCATTGCAGTTACCTGCTAGTTAGCTTTCCTAGAGCCTCATTTTGATGACTTCAGCCATGATGCTCTCAGGAGTCTTAAGTCAGTTCTGCATTTTGTCCTCTCATTAAAAGGCATGCTCGTGCAGAGACCATTTCTTCCATCTTATTAACCAT
This sequence comes from Propithecus coquereli, assembly GCF_000956105.1. Lineage (NCBI taxonomy): Eukaryota > Metazoa > Chordata > Mammalia > Primates > Indriidae > Propithecus > Propithecus coquereli. The sequence continues at coordinate 2,798,725 of NW_012148363.1, read as the reverse complement.
TATGTCCATTCTCTGTAATGACCAATTCATTGATTGTTAATAAATTTCTCATGGATTCCTGAAAAACAGATCGACTACTTTCTTTCAAGGTCTGACAGGATCCTTTTCTTTTGTTCTAAGGATTTCTGGCCACAGGGAACAAACACACCTAACTCCATAGAGTTTCTGCTACCTTATTAGGCCAGTTGTTTGACAGAATAGTCTTGGGCACAAACCCGCTTGAGGAAGAGAACCCGGGTGCCTGAATGGCTGTGCAGATTACAGGAGTTGAAGAACTGATGATGGAGCACAAACCAGCTCTGTGAAATCACAACAAATTACTCATTAAACACCTTTCTAAAGCCAATAATCGGAAATGCTTGTGTTTGCTGAATTTTCAAATAAACTGGCAATATTCATGCTTAACACTTGCTAAGCTTGTTTATAGAATGAAAAGTACTTAATTTCAAGTCATGACTTAGAATCTATAGATGCAGCAAATATTAACTCACTATATGCAAAATATTTGCTGGATTCTATTTGGGATACCAAAATGAGTATGACCTGGTTATTGTAACCATCAGGGAGTTTTGCAATTTAGTGAGGGACAGAGCTGTGCTGTGTAGAGACTCATTGAGGCCGTGGTATGTGCTGGGAGATTCAGAGGAGGAAGAAATTAGTTCACAGTAGGATTGGGGGAGGCTTCATGGGAAAAAATTGCGTTTGAACCAAAGGAGTTATTTCTTAATTTTTAAATACTTCTTTTTTCTGATGACAAAGGTAATTCAGAGTTATGGAAAATTTGGACAAAAAATTT
>NW_012148363.1:2793226-2794359 GCF_000956105.1 Propithecus coquereli | reverse complement strand
TATTGTATTATAATTTAATACAATGGGACTTGTATAATATAAATGAATAGTTTCCTATTAAACCATCACTTTCAGATAGCGTTCTTGGCAAGTTTCCAGTACCAGTTTGTGATTCCTTAACAAGTATCTATACCACAAGTCATTGTTTCTGATTAAAGAAAGAATCCTGTATGTTTAAATCCCGACATGAAGAAGCAAAATTGACCTTCAGAGGTGGGTGGTTTAGGAGCCTGACTTTTGTTCTTACCTGGACAGAAGCCAGTTTATTTCAGTACAAGATTGAGCTGCCAGGGAGTATTTGGGGAGCTCATGGAAACATGTTAATGACATTTGTCTGTACTTAGAATATAGGTACTTGGAAATATGTTTTCTAATATTGTTTTGTTTCATTTTAGAAAATTTATTGTAGAATGTTATTACATTCCTTGCAGATTTCTTTTGAGAAAACATATATGAAAGACTGAAATTGTAGCCTCATTGTATTTCAAATGGGACACAGAGATTCCTGTATTATTCCCTTGTGGCCCATGTATTAAAATATTTTGGTAAGTCTCACAGCCGACAGAACAAGTACACAGTTTTAGCATGGTCTTTCCACAGCCTGCTTCTAACCTCACTATTCTCTGTCTCCTCTACCCACACCCCTCTACCGCTGTCTCCCACAGACCTTTCTCAGAGATGCACACACAGCTCATGTCTCCTGTTCTTGCTCTGATCACGTTGGCCTGCTCAGCCTTGGCATGACTCGCACTTTCTAGTACTTTCTAGTCTCCACGTGTTTTCTTACCTAATGACGTCTTTCTGTTGTTCCCATCCTCCTCTGTCCATAGCCTATCAAGACTTTCTGTCTCATTTTATAATAGCTCCTCCTCAATGAAACTTTCTATAATCCTCCTAGTAAAATAAATCTTTCCCTTTCTTTGTGCTTCCTCAGTGCCTTTGACAGCATCGTATTCTGCCTTCGGGTATATATATATGTATCTCTGAACTCCACGCTAGACTGTAAATTTCATGAGAACAGTATTTTAATGAGTTTTTATCATGCACAGCCCAGTTTCCTTGCCTAAAGTAGGCATTCAAAAAATATTTACTAAGATGAATTGATCTGAAGAACTTTGATAGAAAGTATCTTT
>NW_012148363.1:2789479-2792931 GCF_000956105.1 Propithecus coquereli | reverse complement strand
TTTGAACCAAAGGAGTTATTTCTTAATTTTTAAATACTTCTTTTTTCTGATGACAAAGGTAATTCAGAGTTATGGAAAATTTGGACAAAAAATTTGGACAATAAAGACATTAAAAACAGTTGCAATCTTACCTGAAGTGAATGCCCAGTTAATATTTTAGATTATTTTCTTTTGATATTTATGTCTATTGTTTAGATATGTTGTGTGTGTTTGTATATGTATATGTAAATGTGTGTGTGTCTGTGTGTGTGTGTGTGTGTGTAATCCAGATATATTGCATTGTGGGTTCACATTTCCTTTTAATATTGAGCACATATCCAAACTGAATGCAGAAAGTCCAGGCATTTTCTGAGTTCCTGTGACAAATATGACAGGAAAGGACAAAAAAAAAAAGCATGCCTGTTCACGCCACATCTCGTTTTGTCGCTGCCACTTCAACTAACTTCTCTGTTCTCCTGCAAGTTATCACTGGCTGTCTTGAGACCATCTTCTCTCAGGTGGCTGTTTTACGGAATCCCCTGAAAACATTTGCCTTAATCCGGAGCACAGACCCATCCTTCAATTCCTTGAAGTAGCCGTAGAGACAAGGTTGTTCTGTAGAACAAGACATCAGTCAAAGTTTGGGGTTAACAAGAAAATTGCACAAAAAGAAAATTTAAATTGGACCTTTGCTTTGGCCAACTGACTGAAGGCTTCCCACAGGATCCCTCATGGAGAAATTCTCTAGTCCTTGGCTTTGCCCAAGATTGCTATTTTAAGTCACGTATATATATCATTGTATTTTCTGATTATTGAAGTTATATAGGATTTTAAAATACGTATTTCATCTTTTAACAGTGTTTCAGGAGATTTCCTTATTTTTTAAAATGAAATAATTTTATAAGCTGCAAATATTGATAACTTTTCCTCCACTTCCTCTTTGCATAGTGTGCCACGGCATTTCTGTGTTTCCTGGAGTGGTCCTTAAGGTCATGCTAGGTGATACATGGACAAACACTTTACTTTAGAAATTTTGCATTTTATGTACTTTCGAAAAAACTATATAGCAGCAAACACATGAAACCCTTTAATTTCTTTGGGGATAAATTTTTGTAAATAATGTATTGCTTTATATATATATTGATTTGTTGATTCATACAACAGGCAGAGCAAAGTGCCAAGAATTATGACGGGGACATGTATAAGTTTTTGTACGTGGAAAAACTGAAATGCCTTCCTTCCTGCACATCATGAACTCTTTCTTCCACTTTCCCACTTTGAGACCTTGCGACCACACAGCGCAGAAGGCATGTGGGTATGCGCCCCCCTAGGAAATGGCAGTCTCTGAAAGAGTATAAGAAAAAAGGTTGCCAGGTGAGGGGCCAACGTGGCATCCGTGCTGGCTGATTTAGAAAAGTGTGTTTGTAGAACTCTGGGAAGTTGTCTGTGTTTTAGTCATTGTAACCCCTGAGACTGGGACTTAGGGGAAGACAGTGGTGACAGTGCTGGTCATTGCATCGTTTTCCACTTTCTAGGGTACTGTCCTTGCTGTGCTGGGTAAGATGGTTCCCTGCATGGTGCTTATTTTCGGAGAATACAGCTTATACAGGTCGCAGCAGTAACAAGGTGTGCTGGGTAGAATTTCAACAGGAAGAAAGGGGTACAAACATGAATGTGGTGTAAATAAGAGGCAAAAATAAACTCTGAAACTGGAAAATCTCATGTATGTAATTACCTAAATATAAGCTAATAAGAATTCTTAGGTAAGTGTGGTTCAGATTTCCTCAGGGACATCCGAGTTCAGTGGTTTAAACATGCATCTGTGAGTAAGCTGGTGGGGAAAACTGACCTTTCAGTTTTCAGATTCTTTTAGTGAAAGTGGCAAAGCAGTATTTTAAAGTATTGGTGCAGGAATGCACTAGAATGACTCTACAATTTCATTTCAAGTGTATTGCTATTTCTAGAAAATAAAGAGGCACCGCTCAGGGCGCTTCAATACTCATCATAAAAACCTCTCCTTTAATCTTTCCCCTGATATGTCTCAAGCTTCACAAATACTAAAGCCCCCAAAATATAGGTTTCACTAGAGAAGAAAAAGTCACTGTAAAATTGAGAATGTATGCCTTCTAAACCATTGGTCTGAAGTTGCCAGCTATAAAATCTTGGCAAAATAATGATTTTACTGAGTTGTATATTTTATGATGAAGAAAAGTTGAGAGAATACATAAATGTGTATTGTGCTCACCTGCAAAAACAGCATGTTTCTTTTGGGAAATTCTAGCTTTGGTGTTTCTCATTATCAGGAGCTATCATGTTCTTTTAAGATGTCCTTGGAATGAGAACTGCAGCTTAAAACTGAACCTAAAAACAGTGGGTGGCTGGAGCAGATTATGTGGACAATTCATCAGAGAGTCCCCGAGCCCTGTCCTGGACTTTGTCGTGCGCTGCAGCCTGTCCTCTCCTGGTCCGGGCCAGACTCAGCGTTAGGATTTTGGGTTTTTCTCAGAGTGGCTCTCAGAGCTCTCTGGGTAGGCACCACTGTTATTGGTCTCCACTGCTCATTCTTTTTTTCCTTTTTTTAAAAAATATTTTTAATTATTGTGAGTACATAATAGATATATGTATATGTTTATAGGGTACATGCAATGTTTTGATATAGACATTCAATGTGTGTTAATCAACTGAGGGTAATTGGGGTTATCTGTCACCTCAAGCATTTATCATTTCTTTGTGTTAGGAGTGTTCCAATTCCACTCTTTTAGTTATTCTAAAGTATACTGTAGCTTATTCTTGATGTCACCTCCTGAATTTTGGATAAAGCTTGACAGCCAGAGGCCTTCGAACTCAGCTCTACCTAATCCCTTTTCCCCTGGACTTGGCAGTCTAGGGTAACCCAATCATACAAAAATATCTGGGCCAGATATCTTGAAAGCAATGCCAGTTTTTCTTCACTTAGGGTTTTACACAATTTATCAACTCAATTTTCTATACTTGTATATTGGGGGAAAAAAGGAAAGGCTAAATTAGATACAAGGTGTGTCCTAGACAATTGAATCTCTGTATTATGCATGTGGGCATATTTATTTATGGTGTACCTTCTTCCACTTACTGACCTTGCAGTGGCTTACATATTTTTTAAGTGCAAGATATTTATATCTGCATCCCAGATGTCTAGCCAAGTGCTTCGTATATTGTAGGTACTCAATAAATGTTTGTTAAATCAAATTAATTTTAAAGTAGAGCAAAGATGGTTTAAAGGAAGGAAGCAATCATACCAGACATCTGAATGCAACAGAATATTATCATTGGGTCATTAATTTGACTGTGAGCTTCCTAAATTCGGCCCACTATCCCCTTTGTAATAAATTATTTAGGATTTAGTTTCTGACAAGACAGAGCATATAAACCTTACCTTGAAAATAAAATATAAAATTTATCTTAACCAGTCTCATACAAAAAAGTGGTGAAATATA